>NC_057800.1:287000743-287300743 GCF_018294505.1 Triticum aestivum | reverse complement strand
TTGATCTTTTAGCCGTGTGTGGTGCCCCTCTCCACCATAATCCACCTTGGTCATATTGTAGCGATGCTTAGGCGAAGCCCTGCATCGGTAGCATCATCATCACCGTCATCATGCCATCGTGCTGACGGAACTCTCCCTTGAAGCTCTACTGGATCGGAGTTCGTGGGACGTCATCGAGCTAAACATGTGCTGAACTCGGAGGTGCCGTGCGTTCGGTACTCGGATCGGTCGGATAGTGAAGACGTATGACTACATCAACCGCGTTGTGCTAACGCTTCCGCTATCGGTCTACGAGGGTACGTGGACACACTCTCCCCTCTCGTTGCTATGCATCACCATGATCCTGCGTGTGCGTAGGAAATTTTTGAAATTACTACATTCCCCAACAGCACCGGGGCTACATTCCTAGCTTCGGTTGCCGTAGTTCCATCTGGGTCGGGGCGGCGGGATCTGGAGACCATATTTGGTGGAGCTGCAACCGGTCATGGGTTGAGCTGCATCCGACGGCGCTGCCTGGTGCAGGTACCGATGTGACGCCCCCAATTTGACCGTACACTAATCATACACGCAAACGTGTACGATCAAGATCAGGGACTCACGGGAAGATATCACAACACAACTCTACAAATAAAATAAGTCATACAAGCATCATATTACAAGCCAGGGGCCTCGAGGGCTCGAATACAAGAGCTCGATCATAGACAAGTTAGCAGAAGCAACAATATCTGAGTATAGAGATAAGTTAAACAAGATTGCCTTAAGAAGGCTAGCACAAACTGGGATACAGATCGAAAGAGGCGCAGGCCTCCTGTCTGGGATCCTCCTAAACTACTCATGGTCATCGTCAGCAGGCTGCACGTAGTAGTAGGCACCTCCAGTGTAGTAGGAGTCGTCGTCAACGGTGGCGTCTTGCTCCTGGACTCCAATGTCTGGTCGCAGCAATCGGGTATAGGAAGGGGGAAAGGGGGAGCAAAGCAACCGTGAGTACTCATCCAAAGTACTCGCAAGCAAGGAGCTACACTACATATGTATGCATTGGTATCAAATGGAATAAGGCTATCATATGTGGACTGAACTGCAGAATGCCGGAATAAGAGGGGGATAACTAGTCATATCGAAGACTACGCTTCTGGCCACTTCCATCTTGCAGCATGTAGAAGAGAGCAGAAGGTAAGTCCACCAAGTAGCATCGTGTAGCATAATCCTAACCGGCGATCCTCTCCTCGTCGCCTTGTGAAAGAGCGATCACCGGTTGTATCTGGCACTTGCAAGAGTGTGTTTTATAAAGTATCTAGTTCAAGTTGTAATAAGGTCAAGGTACAACTCCAAGTCGTCCTGTTATCGAAGATCACGGCTATTCGAATAGATAAACTTCCCTACAGGGGTGCATCACATTTCCCAACACGCTCGATCCCCTTTGTCCGGACACACTTTCCTGGGTCATGCCCGGCCTCGGAAGATCAACACGTCGTAGCCCTACCTAGGCACAACAGAGAGGTCAGCACGCCAGTCTAAATCCTTGGCGCAGGGTCTGGGCCCATCACCCATTGCACACCTGCATGTTGCGTACGTGGCCGGTGAGCAGACCTAGCCTCCCTTATACAAGAGCAGACGTTCCAGTCCAACCCGGCGCGCGCCGCTCAGTCGCTAACGTCACAAAGGCTTCGGCTGATACCACGATGTCGAGTGCCCATAACTGTCCCCACGTAGTTGGTTAGTGCATATAGGCCAGTAGCCAGACTCAGATCAAATACCTAGATCTCGTTAAGCGTGTTATTTTGAAGTAACCGCGAACGCCAACCAGGGCCAGGCCCACCTCTCTCCTAGGTGGTCTCAACATGCCCTGTTGCTTTGCCACAAAGTAACAGTCGGGGGCCGTCGGGAACCTAGGCCCACCACTACCTGTGTGGAACCACCTGCCCTTCAGCCCCCAACATCAGAATCACTTGCGGGTACTCAACGAGCCGACCCGACTTTAGTCACAACATGTATAACATGTATGTGTAGTATATACCCGTGATCAACACCCAACGTGATCACGGCCCGATAGTATAGCACGGTAGACTGACAAGAATGTAGGGCCACTGATGATAATCTAGCATCCTATACTAAGCATTTAGGATTGCAGGTAAGGTATCAACAACGGTAGCAACAATGACATGCTATGCATCAGGATAGGATTAACGGAAAGGAGTAATATGTTACACTACTCTAATGCAAGCAGTATAGAGAAGAGTAGGCGATATCTGGTGATCAAAGGAGGGGCTTGCCTGGTTGCTCTGGCAAGAGAGAGGGGTCGTCGTCGATGTAGCCGATCATAGGGGTATCGGCAATGGTCTCATAGCCTACCGGAAAGAAGTAACGGAGGGGGAACACAATAAATAACAGAGCAATCAAATGTAACACAAAGCAAGATGCGACAATACGTTGTGCTAGGGGTGATGTAACGTAGGGATATGTGATACCAGCGAAGGGGGGGAAACATCCGGGAAAGTATCCCTAGTGTTTTGCGTTTTTGGGCAGATGAACCGGAAGGGGAAAGTTGCGTGTTCGCTATGCTAGGGATGTGTGGCGGACGAACCGACTGCGTATTTGGATGTGTCTCATCGTTCTGAGCAACTTCCATGTACAACGGTTTATTTTCTATGATTTATCAAAGTTTTATGCATTTTTAAAATTTATTTTTTTATTTAAATCAAACATTATCCGGAACAGTGAAAGGTGATGTCAGCATGACATCACCATGACGTCAACAGGGTCAACAGTCAACTTGACCGAGTTGACTGGTCAAAGGGGCAATGGGGCCCAATTGTCATTGACTGAACTAGTTAAGCAGGTTTAATTAAACTAATCTAGTTTATTAGACTAATTAAGTAAGGTTACTTAAGTTAACTTAATTAACCCAATTAATTAATTAATTAATTTTTTTAAGCCTTTTCATTTTTTTAAAAAGGCTGGGGGCCCCACTGTGCAGTGGCCCAAAGGCCAAGCCATAGGGGCGGTTAGCGGGCACCGAGCGCTGGGCGCGAGCGCCCGAGTAGGTGAACCCGGGGCCCAGGTGGAGGTCGCCGGGGCGAGGCCATCGCCGGCTGGCCGCAGCGGGCGAAGGCGATCACAGGGATGGGGCGCCGCCAGCGGGCAGAGGCGGGGCGGGACGGACGGCGGGCACGGTCGGGCGGAGCCGGCGCGGGTTAGTGCGCGGGACAGCGACGCCGGGCGCGCCGGGACGGCTGTAGGCGATGGCGGGCGGTTACGGGCTCCCGACAACGGGGCACCGCAGGGGCGAGCCCTTCTGCGCGTGTTGGCGCAGTCAGGAGCAGGGGGTGTGATGTGCGGGCGAGCAGGAGCTCGTGACGAGCGCGGGCGCGCTCATCATGCGGCGGCAGCAGCGATAGCAGGTGGCACATGGGGAGGGAGGCAGAGGCGCGGAGCAAAGGCGGGGCGGTGTGGGGAGGCAAGCGGTAGCGCGGGGCGTGCGTACGGTGTCAGGGGAGAGAGGAGAGGGTGCGGCCCTCACCGGGTGGTGTAGGGGAATGGCAGCGGGGCTTGAGGTGGGGGACGAGGATGACGCGACGCCGGGGAGGCAGTCCGGCCAGGAGGCGTGGTCGAGGCGGCAGAGCGGTCCTCGGGTGGTGGCGGTGTCCTGCGGTGTCGGGCGGCGGCATGGGCGCCTAGCATCTGAACAGGGAGGTGGAGGAGTCGAGGTAGAAGCGGTCCAGCAAGGAAGGGTCCGAGCGGCGACGAGCACTAGGCGTCGGGGTCGTTGCCCCCCGATCCAGATCGGGGGGGAAGGGAACCGAGCGAGAGAGGGGGATCAGGGGAAAAGTGGGGTCGTGGGGGGGAGTGGGTTCTAGGTCACAGGGGCCAGTAGGGTTAAGGGGGAAGTGGGGTGGGCCGGCCTGACGGCCCAAAGGCTAGTTGGGTCTAAGCCAAGTGGCCAAGGGGGGAGTCTTTTTTTTGTATTATTTCTTTTCTGTTTTATTTCATTCTTCAATCTATTTTAGTTTTGTAAAATATTTTTGTAGTACCTAAATTAGTTTTACTAATTACACCAATGCCACAAAAAGTTTAGACCTCAAATAAAATGGTTTAATATTTTATAATTAATAAAATGCATTTAGCTAATTGTTTTTGCTACTGTTTTATTTAGTTTAGTGCATTTAATTTTTTTAAAAGACTTGGTTTACCCACCAATATTACTTATGAATTATTTGGCACATCCCAAACATTTTATTTTTAATATTTGAAAACCTTTATTGTTTGACTTGATTCTGAATTCGAATTTGAATCGGTTTCGAACCAACGTGAGTTTAGCAACAGTAATCGTGGCGACGTGGCCATTAGTAGGGATTACTGTAGCTTGATTATCCGGGCGTCACAATTCCCCTCCACTACAAGAAATCTCGTCCCAAGATTTAAGAGGGGGTAAGGGGGAAGAATAGGTTATGAAATTCTAACGATTCTTCTCGGTCTTGGTTGCTCTTCTCGAAGTGGTCGATCCATAGCGCTGATGTCTTCATCCCTATGCATCAATGCATCATGATGAGGTTGTCGTCCTTTCTTCAGGAACTCCATCGTACTCACGATAATGATAAGGGGTAACTTCTGAAGAACGGACCTTCAAGGTCAACTATCTGGTAGATAACTCATGGAATGTGGTAGAAAGTAACCCTCGAATGGATACTTAAGAAAATATCAAGAGTAAAGTAAGAAGGTACCATGAGAAGTTTCCAATGGCAAGCAATCGTTCGATGGCCTAATCAGAAGGTGAAAGGGGTTCAGAGCAACAAGAATAAGTATTGCATCTGATGCCAAAGTTGATGATCTCTTGGAAGGTGGCTCATGAATTACATATGAGGCCACGCGTGAGGAACAACCTTGGGTACAGGGGTATAGGAGAGTCAGGTTTCGATCCAGTGGAACTGTGGGTTATGGGCCCATCATGTGGGTTAAAAGTAGAAGGAGCGGTGACATCTTGCACGATCATCATAGCAAGGCATGTCGGAGAATAGACTGTCAGTTATGTCGGCAACAACGTCGGTACCAAGGGCGAGGGACGAAGAGAACCATTTTCCTGCTTGTTGAACGAGGCAGACCAATATGCAAAGTTCTCGTCCATCGGTGGTTACCAGAATATCATCAACAATAGTAACAGGGTCTTACTGACAAGGTTGCACACCGAGGTATTTACATAAGCAGGGAAATATTACTGCTTATTCCATATAGATCACAAGAAAGGTTAAACAGAACAATGGAAAGGAAAATGTGACCATCAAATTAAACAGAACAATGGAAAGGAAAATGTGACCATCAAATTAAACAGAACAATGGAAAGAAAAATGTGTTTAAACACACATTTCAGGGGTATATCCTTCCCAAGGACAAGTAGAGCATGATATCCATGACAGGATATAATGTAGAAAACTCTTTAGGTAAGGGGAGAGAAGTTTCCTAACATTACCCATACAACGGCGTTTGGATAATTGAGTAGGAAACATTTAGCATTGGGCTTCAAATGTTCTTGTTGAAAATTGGAGTACCATAGACATGCATCGAGATAGCATTGACATGGTCATCAGGTGAAGGTCAGACTTTGGAGACACAAAGGACCCATCAGGAACGGCTTGTAGAATAAGTCTTATAATTTCCTCATGGAAGAATGGCTAACCTTGATAAAAAGGCAACTATAACAATAGGCCCTCCAGCCAGGTGCGCTAGGCATGACATCACCTTACCGGGTCATATGAGGACCAATGATACAACTCTCGAAAATATGTTCCAACCATCATATCTGACCGAGATTCAGATCTGATTGGTGTCAGGATACCCCAGACTCAGGATGTCTCAAAAGAAAAAGGTGCAACACAAATTTGACGAGATGTCATTGTAAGACTCTCGGGAAATGAACTATGGAAGCGAGTCTCAAAACAAGAGTTCCTCATTAAACGAAGGAGAGGATGAGGAGGTGACTGATGAACTCAGCGACAATTCATCAAGATTTCCAAAAGGATCAAATCGTATAATGATGTATGCTCAAGGAACACATACACAATTTAACAATGATAGAAAGGTGCACCTTGAAATCTAGATTGGGTAGCACAGTCAATGTTTGAATGATGATTCAATAAGCAATAAACTTAGAATGAAACTATCGACCAATAACTTATAAGCACTAGGGTTGCTAGAAGTTTTGACTTCACACATCATAGTTAAATGGCTGGTATCCCACTTAGAAACAACACGGGGACCAAGATATGAACGGAGATGGCTAGAAATATTACTATATCAAGAATTATTAAGAGGTGGTGAAATTCTCACGACATTCTTGACATAAAAGATGGTAATACTCTAAGGCAGGGAAGAACAAATGCTGGATAGCACGGAACTCAAGGTACAACACAAAACAAGAACAAGTTTTGTGTTGGAGGGAATGCAATAATGTTGTCGATGTTAACCCAAATCATCGAGGGGGCAAGCATGGAATTTCTCATCAGGAACTCAATGTACGTCTCGGAAGAAGTTAAAATGTTGACGATGATCATGACACATTTATCAAGAGGTTTCAAGAAGATGTAATTGATCGGCGAAGACATCACATCAAGGGAATGGTGAAGTAAAAGGTTACTATAACCATAGATAAGATGCCATCTCAGAATTCAGAGTTGTCTCTCAAGACAAACAATATGATGCGGAAAGTTCGGTGTGAGCTTAGAGCACTGTCGGGATTGGGTCCCGGGGATGAAGGACATAGGTAGAATGGTCAACCAGTCAGCCTGACGATGATGATGTAGTCAATCCGTTGGGAATGACATGATCAAGTGCAAACTCGTAAGCAATGAAGATTACTAAAAGTTGTCAAATCGCAGTGCAGACTTGGTCCACTATTCGGTGTTCTCGGTTGACGACAACACGGAACTCGTGGAGTGACTATGACAGGGAAAGGTATTACTCCATTACAAATTCATAAGATGTAGTGCAATGGCATGATATCCTCGAGATACTAGATGGATAATACTCGAAGGCATATCAAATTAAAGGTTGAAGTGGGGTGTATTGATCTATAGAAGACAAGCGCTTTAACTTGTCTGAGAAATGGAATCAAAGGAAGAAATTATGGTCAGAACCACAATCATAAATGCTCAAACAACGGATACAAGATGAACTCATAACAAGGGGGTAATTATTTTCACGAGCAGCTTCCATGATAACTTCTACATCGTGTCCATGGGCATGAACGCAAAGTTCAAGGTCGACTCCCACTTCTCCAATGCATAACCTTTCATTCACTCCTCAAAATAAAAATGATTTCAGTGTCAAAACCTACCTGGTGAATTACCAGAGGAGTATGACCCGAGAAAACTTTTGGGTTCACATAGATTATGGAAAGCATAGGTTCAACCCATCGGGGCATCTTAGAACATATACCATGACCTTTAGGGTCAACTAACACGTGCTCGAAGCAGAGCATGGTTTACAAGGCAAAGGATATAACTTGCCAAAGGAAGAATACAAAATTTACCAAAGGCATTATGTATCAGGGGAGAAACTCTCAAGGTTACTGGAAATGAAGGACACGGTCGGATAATAACCAAGCAAATGGTCTCGCTGACCACAAGGAACCTGATGTGAGTATCAGTACTCAATCAAAAGGGAAAAGAATGCAAGGTATCAGATTATAGAAACCATTGACTAATTCAAAGCTCAGACGCAAATTATTATGATTGCCAAATCAAGGGATCAGAAGAAAACGCTCTGATTAAGAATGGACAAGCTGAATAGACTTAGGGGTATATTCGACGACAACTTGATTGGTCGAGGACCAGCTCATGTTCAAATTGACACTGAGTCGGAAGGATGAATTCTAGGATTCGACTGAGGAATGCGAGCATTCGCATCTTATTGAATCAATGGACTCAAAATGATAGTGGCAAAGGATGCCAATAAGATTACACTACTTATGGGATTAACCAAAATGCAAGCAAGCAAGAATTTCAAGAGCAATAAGTTGTTGAGGATTTTCGGAAGATTGAATAGTATTTTGAAGACCTTTGTGAATTACTTGAATCAATTGGGGATGAGCAGATACTCGGTAAGTGCGAGAAACTATTTGTAGGGGTATTCAGGGGGCAAAGAACTGCAAGGCAGTAGGCACAAGTATTCTCGAGGTATCTTGTAATAACAAGATCAATTGTGAATAAAAGTAAGAACAACAGGTGTAAGTATTTATCCATAGGGATATTTTGATGGTAGGGAATTGCAAAAGTAACGGGGACAAGTCTCGAGAAAACATGGAGATTATCTTCGGGATCTTCTGATGTAGCAGGCGACCATCAGTAATAAGGGGCTCTTCGGATGGAAGTGACCATGAGATCCTAATGTTAGAGCTAGTAAAATTCATTTAGCCCGAGTAGAAAAGAGTTTAGAGTCCCGGAGTAAAGGTCGAGGAGTAAAAGATCCTAATACCACCCAAATGGCGACATGGGCCCGTAAGGCACACAGCCATGCTAGTAAAAAGTTTTGTAATGTCTAGACTCGACTTCGGCCAAGGAGTGTGGAAGGGGGATTCCTACAGGCAGTTGGCTCTGATACCAACTTGTGACGCCCCCGATTTGACCGTACACTAATCATACACGCAAATGTGTACGATCAAGATCAGGGACTCATGGGAAGATATCAAAACACAACTCTACAAAAAAAAGTCATACAAGCATCATATTACAAGCCATGGGCCTCAAGGGCTCGAATACAAGAGCTCGATCATAGACGAGTTAGCGGAAGCAACAATATCTGAGTATAGACATAAATTAAACAAGATTGCCTTAAGAAGGCTAGCACAAACTGGGATACAGATCGAAAGAGGCGCAGGCCTCCTGCCTGGGATCCTCCTAAACTACTCCTGGTCATCGTCAGCGGGCTGCACGTAGTAGTAGGCACCTCCAGTGTAGTAGGAATCGTCATCAATGGTGGCGTCTTGCTCCTGGACTCCAACGTCTGGTCGCAGCAATCGGGTATAGGAAGGGGGGAAAGGGGGAGCAAAGCAACCGTGAGTACTCATCCAAAGTACTCGCAAGCAAGGAGCTACACTACATATGTATGCATTGGTATCAAATGGAATAAGGCTATCATATGTGGACTGAACTACAGAATGCCGGAATAAGAGGGGGATAGCTAGTCATATCGAAGACTACGCTTCTGGCCACCTCCATCTTGCAGCATGTAGAAGAGAGCAGAAGGTAAGTCCACCAAGTAGCATCGTGTAGCATAATCCTACCCGGTGATCCTCTCCTTGTCGCCCTGTGAGAGAGCGATCACCGGTTGTATCTGGCACTTGGAAGGGTGTGTTTTATTAAGTATACGGTTCTAGTTGTCATAAGGTCAAGGTACAACTCCAAGTCGTCCTGTTACCGAAGATCACGGCTATTCGATTAGATAAACTTCCCTGCATGGGTGCACCACATTTCCCAACACGCTCGATCCCCTTTGTCCGGACACACTTTCCTGGGTCATGCCCGGCCTCGGAAGATCAACACGTCGCAGCCCTACCTAGGCACAACAGAGAGGTCAGCACGCCAGTCTAAATCCTATGGCGCAGGGGTCTGGGCCCATCGCCCATTGCACACATGCATGTTGTGTACGCGGCCGGTGAGCAGACCTAGCCTCCCTTATACAAGAGCAGGCGTTCCAGTCCAACCCGGCATGCGCCGCTCAGTCGCTGACGTCACGAAGGCTTCGGCTGATACCACGATGTCGAGTGCCCATAACTGTCCCCGTGTAGTTTGTTGGTGCGTATGGGCCGGTAGCCAGACTCAGATCAAATACCCAGATATCGTTAAGCGTGTTATTTTGAAGTAACCGCGAACGCCGACCAGGGCCAGGCCCACCTCTCTCCTAGGTGGTCTCAACCTACCCTGTCACTTCGCCACAAAGTAACAGCCGGGGGCCGTCGGGAACCTAGGCCCACCACTACCTGGGTGGAACCACCTGCCCCTTCAGCCCCCAACATCGGAATCACTTGCGGGTACTCAACGAGCCGACCCGACTTTATTCACAACATGTATAACATGTATGTATAGTATATACCCGTGATCACGACCCGATAGTATAGCATGGCAGACTAACAAGAATGTAGGGCCACTGATGATAATCTAGCATCCTATACTAAGCATTTAGGATTGCAGGTAAGGTATCAACAACGGTAGCAACAATGACAGGCTATGCATCAGGATAGGATTAACGGAAAGCAGTAACATGTTACACTACTCTAATGCAAGCAGTATAGAGAAGAGTAGGCGATATCTGGTGATCAAAGGGGTGCCTTGCCTGGTTGCTCTGGCAAGAGAGAGGGGCCGTCGTCGATGTAGCCGATCACAGGGGTATCGGCAACGGTCTCGGAGCCTACCAGAAAGAAGTAACGGAGGGTGAAGACAATAAATAATAGAGCAATCAAATGTAACACAAAGCAAGACACGGCAATACGTTGTGCTAGGGGTGACGTAACGCAGGGATATGTGATACTAGGGAAGGGGGGAACATCCGGGAAAGTATCCCCGGTGTTTCGCCTTTTTGGGCAAATGAACCGAAGGGAGAAAGTTGCGTGTTCACTATGCTAGGGATGTGTGGCGGACGAACGGACTACGTATTTGGATTCGTCTCGTCGTTCTGAGCAACTTCCATGTACAAAGTATTTTCATCCGAGCTACGGTTTTATTTTCTATGATTTATCAAAGTTTTATGCATTTTTAAAATTTATTTTATTATTTAAATCGAACATTATTTAGAATAGTGAAAGGTGATATCAGCATGACATCACCATGACGTCAACAGGGTCAACAGTCAACTTGACCGAGTTGACTGGTCAAAGGGGCAGTGGGGCCCAATTGTCATTGACTGAACTAGTTAAGCAGGTTTAATTAAATTAATCTAGTTTATTAGACTAATTAAGTAAGGTTAATTAAGTTAAATTAATTAACCCAATTAATTAATTAATTTTTTTAAGCCTTTTCATTTTTTTAAAAAAAGGGTTGGGGGCCCCACTGGGTAGTGGCCCAAAGCCCAAGCCACACGGGCGGTTAGCGGGTACCGAGCGCAGGGCGCGAGCGCCCGAGTAGGTGAACCCGGGGCCTAGGTGGTGGTCGCCGAGGCGAGGCCGTGGCCTCGGTGAGGCTCGCCGGCCGGCCGCAGCGGGCGAAGGCGATCACAGGGATCGGGCGCCGCCAGCGGGCAGAGGCGGGGCGGGACGGACGGCGGGCACGGTCGGGCGGAGCCGACGCGGGTCAGTGCGCGGGACAGCGGCGCCGGGCACGCCGGGACGGCTGCAGGCGATGGCGGGCGGTTACGGGCGCCTGACGACGGGGCACCGCGGGGGCGAGCCCTTTTGCGTGTGTTGGCGCAGTTAGGAGCAGGGGGTGTGACACGCGGGCGAGCAGGAGCTCGCGACGAGCATGGGCGCGCTCGTCATGCGGCGGCAGCAGCGACAGCAGGTGGCGCATGGGAAGGTAGGCAGAGGCGCGGAGCAAAGGCGGGGCGATGCGGGGAGGCAAGCGGCAGCGCGGGGCGTGCGTACGGCGACAGGGGATAGAGGAGAGGGCGTGGCCCTCACCAGGTAGTGTAGGGGAATGGCAGCAAGGTTGAGGTGGGGAACGAGGACGATGCGACGCCGGGGAGGCAGTCCGGCGAGGAGGCGTGGTCGAGGCGGCGGAGCGGTCCTCGGGTGGTGGCGGTGTCCTGCGGCGTCGGGCGGCGGCATGGGCGCCCAGCATCTGAACGGGGAGGTGGAGGAGTCCAGGTAGAAGCGGTCCAGCGAGGAAGGGTCCGAGCGGCGGCGAGCGCTAGGCGTCGGGGTCGTTGCTCCCCGATCCAAATCGGGGGGGAGGGAACCGAGCGAGAGAGAGGGGATCGGGGGAAAAGTGGGGTCGTGGGGGGAGTGGGTTCTAGGTCACGGGGGGCAGTAGGGTTAAGGGGGAAGTTGGGTGGGCCGGCCTGGCGGCCCACAGGCTAGTTGGGTCTAAGCCCAGTGGCCAAGGGGGGAAGTCTTTTTTTTGCATTATTTCTTTTCTGTTTTATTTCATTCTTCAATCTATTTTAGTTTTGTAAAATATTTTTGTAGTACCTAAATTAGTTTTACTAATTACACCAATGCCACAAAAAGTTTAAACCTCAAATAAAATGGTTTAATATTTTATAATTAATAAAAGGCATTTAGCTAATTGTTTTTGCCACTGTTTTATTTAGTTTAGTGCATTTAATTTTTTTTAAAGACTTGGTTTACCCACCAATATTACTTATGAATTATTTGGCACATCCCAAACATTTTATTTTTAATATTTGAAAACCTTTGTTGTTTGACTTGATTTTGAATTCGAATTTGAATCGGTTTCGAACCAACATGAGTTTAGCAACAGTAATCGTGGCGACATTGCCATTAGCAGGGAATTACTGTAGCTTGATTATCCGGGCGTCACAACCGACAACTATGCTGCGCTGGGACGGTGGCCACAAGAGTTGGAGGCGACGGCCACAAGTGCTGCAACTAGCACCCACCGATGCTGGAGACAACGACGCCAAGTGCTGGAGAGCTGCAGCGACCGGCGTTCAGGGGTGCTTGAAACCACGGCGTCAAGTGCTAGAGATCTGGCGAGGTTTTTTTTACTGGAAGCAGCCGCAATTTTTGTTACCATCGTCTTTTTTTTGCTGGAATCAACCATTTTTTTGCTACCATGTTTTTGTTTTTGCTGGAACCACCTCAAATTTTTGCTACCATGTTTTTGTTTGGTAGAAGCAGTGTACCAATTTTTGCTACCACCATGTTTCTTTGTTGCTGCAACCAACCAAAAAATTGCTACCGTCTTTTTTGTTTGGTGGAACAAGTGTACCCATTTTTTTGCTACAGCCGTTTTGAGTTTTGCTACTATCGGTGCTCTCAATTGTTACATCCTTTCTTTCATGGCGCGCCGAGACCCACGACTATGTGGGGACGAGATTCGACAGTGAGCGTTAGGGGCCAGTGCGGCGACCGGCAGAGATAGGCGAGCGCGGGGGGGTGGGGTGCTTCGATGTCGGTCATGTGCTCATCCATGAAAAGTGCGAGGAGGAAGAACGAGCAGAAGGGGAGGGAGGAGATCATGTGGTTAGGAAGCTTTTTATCGTGTGGTCCTGGTGCGACCAACCCAAAGTTGGGCCGGTGCGACGGCGCCTATCAGCTGCCTCCAAAAAACCCCACCACGCATGATACGCCACACCACCCCGCACGATACGCCGCTCCTCTCGACATTATTAGTAGGGTTATACGTCCACGCCACCGCCGTCACCGCGGATCCCTAGTGACGCTGCCGATGCCGTTGCCTGTCCACAGGCCACTGCCACTTCCGCCAATTCCCAGGACGCCGCCGCCGCCGATCCCCATGACACCGATGCTGACGCGGATCCGTACATGTTGACGACGTTGCAGATCCCCACACGCCGATGCCGCCCAATAGGAAGACGGACGCTAATAGTAGTGTTACTATCTACAAAGCTAGACTTGTCGAAAAAGGTTTTGACAAAGTTCAAGGTATTGACTATGATGAAATTTTCTCACTCGTAGCGATGCTTAAGTCTGTCCGAATCATGTTAGCAAATTGCCACATTTTATGAAATCTGGCAAATGCATGTCAAAACTACATTCCTTAATGGATTTCTTAAAGAAGAGTTGTATATGATGCAACCAGAAGGTTTTGTCGATCCTAAAGGTGCTAACAAAATGTGCAAGCTCCAGCGATCCATCTATGGACTGGTGCAAGCATCTCAGAGTTGGAATATACGCTTTGATGAGTTGATCAAAGCATATAATTTTATACAGACTTGTGGTGAAGTCTGTATTTACAAGAAAGTGAGTGGGAGCACTACAGCATTTCTGATAAATATATGTGAATGGCATATTGTTGATCAGAAATAATGTAGAATTTTCTGGAAAGCATAAAGGAGTATTTGAAAGGAGTTTTTCAAATAAAGACCTCGGTGAAGCTACTTACATATTGAGCATCAAGATCTATAGAGATAGATCAAGACGCTTGATAAAAAATTTCAATGAATAGATACCTTGACAAGATTTTGAAGTAGTTCAAAATGGAACAGTCAAAGAAAGAGTTCTTACTTGTGTTACAAGGTGTGAAATTGAGTAAGACTCAAAGCCCGGCCACGGCTGAAGATAGAAAGAGAATGTAAGTCATTCCCTATGCCTCATCCATAGTTTCTATAAAGTATGCCATGCTATACTAGATCTATTGTATACCCTACACTGAGTTTAGCAAGGGAGTACAATAGTGATCTAGGAGTAGATCACTGGACAGGGGTCAAAATTATCCTTAGTGGAATAAGGATATGTTTCTCGATTATGGAGGTGTCATACGTCTCCAACGTATCTATAATTTTTGATTGCTCCATGCTATATTATCTACTGTTTTTGATGTTTAAGGGATTTATTATACACTTTTATATCATTTTTTGGGACTAACCTATTAACCCAGAGCCCAGTGCCAGTTTTTGTTTTTACCTTGTTTTAGAATATCGCAGAAAAGGAAAACCAAACAGAGTCCAATTAACCTGAAACTTCAAGGAACTTATTTTTAGATCAGAGAAGCCCAGAAGACTTGGAGTGCACGTCAGGGGATCTACGAGGAGGCCACGAGGCAGGGGGCGCGCCCACCCCCCTGGCCGCGCCCTCCACCCTCGTCGGCCCCTCGTGGCCCCCCTGACGTACTTCTTCCACCTATATATCTCCATATACCCTAAAAACATCCGAGAGCACAATAGATCGGGAGTTCCACCGCCAGAAGCCTCTGTAGCCACCAAAATCCAATCTAGACCCATTCCGGCACCCTGCCGGAGGGGGAATCCCTCTCCGGTGGCCATCTTCATCATCCCGGTGCTCTCCATGACAAGGAGGGAGTAGTTCTCCCTCGGGGCTGAGGGTATGTACCAGTAGCTATGTGTTTGATCTCTCTCTCTCTCTCTCTCGTGTTCTTGATTTGGCACGATCTTGATGTATCGCGAGCTTTGCTATTATAGTTGGATCTTATGTTTCTCCTCCCCCTCTACTCTCTTGTAATGGATTGAGTTTCCCCTTTGAAGTTATCTTATTGGATTGAGTCTTTAAAGATTTGAGAACACTTGATGTATGTCTTGCTGTGCGTATCTGTGGTGACAATGGGATATCACGTGATTCACTTGATGTATGTTTTGGTGATCAACTTGCGGGTTCCGCCCATGAACCTATGCATAGGGGTTGGCACACGTTTTCGTTGTGATTCTCCGGTAGAAACTTTGGGGCACTCTTTGAGGTCCTATGTGTTGGTTGAATAGATGAATCTGAGATTGTGTGATGCATATCGTATAATCATACCCACGGATACTTGAGGTGACATTGGAGTATCTAGGTGACATTAGGGTTTTGGTTGATTTGTGTCTTAAGGTGTTATTCTAGTACGAACTCTAGGGTTATTGGTGACACTTATAGGAATAGCTCAACGGATTGATTGGAAAGAATAACTTTAAGGTGGTTTCGTACCCTACCATAATATCTTCGTTCGTTCTCTGCTATTAGTGACTTTGGAGTGAGTCTTTGTTGCATGTTGAGCGATAGTTATATGATCCAATTATGTTATTATTGTTGAGGGAACTTTCACTAGCGAAAGTATGAACCCCAGGCCTTGTTTCAACACGTTGCAATACCATTTACGCTCACTTTTATCATTTGTTTCCTTGCTGTTTTTATATTTTCAGATTAAAAAAACCATTATCTACTATCCATATACCACTTGTATCACCATCTCTTCGCCGAACTAGTGCACCTATACAATTTACCATTGTATTGGGTGTGTTGGGGACACAAGAGACTCTTTGTTATTTGGTTGCAAGGTTGCTTGAGAGAGACCATCTTCATCCTACGCCTCCTACGGATTGATAAACCTTAGGTCATCCACTTGAGGGAAATTTTGCTACTGTCCTACAAACCTCTGCACTTGGAGGCCCAACAACATCTACAAGAAGAGGTTGTGTAGTAGACATCAAGCTCTTTTCTGGCGCCGTTGCCGGGGAGGTGAGTGCTTGAAGGTATATCTTTAGATCTTGCAATCGAGTCTTTTAGTTTCTTGTTTTACACTAGTTTAGTTTATAAAAGAAAACTATAAAAAATGGAATTAAGTTTGCCTCATACGCTTCATCTTTTTAATATCTTTCGTGAGTATGATGGAAAGGAAAATTATGCCAAAGTGTTAGAAGAAAATGCATTAGAATGTTTGGCACTAAATATTTGAATGATGAGCATGATTGCAATGTTGTTAGTATGAATTCCTTAAATATCCATGATGCTAATGATATGCAAAGCCACAAGCTTGGGGAAGCTATGTTTGATGAAGATGATATTTTTTGTCCCCAAAGTTTTGATGAGCAAATTTATTATGATGAAAGCATGCCTCCTATCTATGATGATTATTGTGATGACACATATGCTTTAAAGAACAATGATAACCATGAAGCTTGTCATCTTGATCTTAATTTTCAATCACATGATAGTTATTTTGTTGAGTTTGCTCCCACTATTATTCATGAGAAGAAATTTGCTTATGTGGAGAGTAGTAAATTTTCTATGCTTGTAGATCATAAAAAAATGCTTTAGATGCTTGTTATATTGTTGAATTCATTCGTGATGTTGCTGAAAATTATTATGATTGAGGAATTTATGCTTGTGGGAATTGTAATAATATCAAGTTTCCTCTCTATGTGCTTAAAGTATTGAAGCTATGCTTGTTTTGCCTTCCTATACTAGTTTATTATTGTTCCCATAAGTTGTTTGCTCACAAAATCCCTATGCATAGGAAGTGGGTTAGACTTAAATGTGCTAGTCATATTCTTCATGATGCTCTCCTTATGTTTCAATTCTTATCTTTTATGTGAGCATCATTGAAATCATCATGCCTAGCTAGGGGCATTAAACGTTAGCGCTAGTTGGGAGGCAACCCAATTTTATTTTTGTTCCTTGATTTTTGCTCCTGTTTAGTAATAAATAATTCATCTAGCCTCTGTTTAGATGTGGTTTTATTCATTTAATTAGTGTTTGTGCCAAGTAGAACCTTTGGGAAGACTTGGGGGAAGTCTTTGCGATCATGCTGTAAAAAACAGAAACTTTAGCGCTCATGAGAATTGCTGCCATTTTTATTTGAAGAGTTATATTTAGTTAATTATTTTTGCAGATGATTAATATATAAATTCCTCAGGTCCAGCAATTTATTTGAGAATTTTATGAGTTCCATAAGTATACGTTTGATCCAGATTACTACAGACTGTTCTGCTTTTGACAGATTCTGTTTTTCATGTGTTGTTTACTTATTTTGATGAATCTATGGCTAGTAAAAGAGTTTATAAACCATAGAGAAGTTGGAATACAGTAGGTTTAACACCAATATAAATAAAGAATGAGTTCATTGCAGTACCTTGAAGTGGTGATTTATTTTCTTATACTAACAGAGCTTACGAGTTTTCTGTTAAGTTTTGTGTTGTGAAGTTTTCAAGTTTTGGATAAGGATTCGATGGACTATGGAATAAGGAGTGGCAAGAGCCTAAGCTTGGGGATGCCCGAGGCACCCCAAGGTAATATTCAAGGATATCCAAGAGCCTAAGCTTTGGGATGCCCGAGGCACCCCAAGGTAATATTCAAGGATATCCAAGAGCCTAAGCTTGGGGATGCCCCGGAAGGCATCCCCTCTTTCGTCTTCGTTCAATCGGTAACTTTACTTCGAGCTATATTTTTATTTACCACATGATATGTGTTTTGCTTGGAGCGTTAATTTATTTTGTTAGGATTTGCTTTATGTTATTTATAACAATGTTTGCATCTTTTATTTCAATAAAAGTGGCATTGATAGCTTTTACTATGCCTATTTTACAAGTCCACATGTTGCTGTTTGAAAACAGAAAGTTTACCGCTGTTGCAATAATTCCCTAGAAAAGTCAGAATGTGATAAAATGTTGAAACCTTTTGCATATTAAGATCTGATAAATTTACTACAGTGGGAATTTTATTTCATAATTTTTGGAGTTAGGGAAGTATGGATCTTGCTGCACTCTTTACAGACTATCCTGTTTAGGCAGATTGCTGTTATGTTTGCATTGTTTGCATATGTTTGCTTCTTTAATGATTCTATTTGAATATAGGACTATTAAATATGCAAATGCATTTAGTATGCAATGTTGAATAATAATTTTAGTGATTTGCTACAGTAGAGTATGATAAGTTTTTGGCAATGGTTTATACTAACTTCTCTCATGAGTCCTTGTTGAGTTTTGTGTGAATGAAGCTTTTGAGATTTAGGGAGACCGTGATATGAGAGGAATTAAGGAGACACAAAAGCTCAAGCTTGGGGATGCCCAAGGCACTCCAAGATAATATTTCAAGAAGTCTCAAGCGTCTAAGATTGGGGATGCCCCGGTTGGCATCCCACCTTTCTTCTTCAACAACTATCGGTTAGTATCGGTTGATCCTAAGTTTTTGCTTCTTCACATGATGTTTGCTATTCTTAGATGTCATTTTTTTTGCTTGCTGTTTTAATAAATTATCAAGATCTGAAATTATTAAATGAGATAGAGTCTTCACATAGTTGCATAATTATTCGACTACTCATTGATCTTCACTTATATCTTTCGGAGTAGTTTGTCATTTGCTCTAGTGCTTCACTTTTATCTTTTAGAGCATGGTGGTAGTTTTATTTTGAAGAAATAGATGAACTCTCATGCTTCACTTAGATTATTTTGAGAGTCTTAAATAGCATGGTAATTTTCTTAAAATCCTAATATGCTAGGTATTCAAGATTAGTAAAATTTTCTTATGAGTGTTTTGAATACTAAGAGAAGTTTGATGCTTGATGATTGTTTTGAGATATGGAGGTAATAATATCAAAGTCGTGCTAGTTGAGTAGTTGTGAAATTTAGAAATGCTTGTGTTGAAGTTTGCAAGTCCCGTAGCATGCACGTATGATAAACGTTGTGTAACAAATTTGAAACATGAGGTGTTATTTGATTGTCCTCCTTATGAGTGGCGGTCGGGGACGAGCGATGGTCTTTTCCTACCAATCTATCCCCCTAGGAGCATGCGCGTAGTGCCGAGGTTTTTGATAACTTGTAGATTTTTGCAATAAGTATGTGAGTTCTTTATGACTAATGTTGAGTCCATGGATTATACGCACTCTCACCCTCCCATCCTTGCTAGCCTCTTCGGTACCGTGCATTG
This sequence comes from Triticum aestivum, assembly GCF_018294505.1. NCBI lineage: Eukaryota > Viridiplantae > Streptophyta > Magnoliopsida > Poales > Poaceae > Triticum > Triticum aestivum. Next base: position 287,281,482 of record NC_057800.1, on the reverse strand, counting down.
CCCTTTCTCACATTGAGAGTTGGCGCAAACTTCGCCGGTGCATCCAAACCCCGTGATATGATACGCTCTTTCACACATAAACCTCCTTATATCTTCCTAAAAACAGCCACCATACCTATCTATTATGGCATTTCCATAACCATTCCGAGATATATTGCCATGCAACTTTCCACCATTCTGTTTATTATGACACGCATCATCATTGTCATATTGCTTAGTGATACGTCTCCGTCGTATCTATAATTTTTGATTGTTCCATGCCAATATTATTCAACTTACATATACTTTTTGGCAACTTTTTATATTATTTTTGGGACTAACATATTGATCCAGTGCCCAGTGCCAGTTCCTGCCTGTTGCATGTTTTTGGTTTCGCAGAATATCCATATCAAACGGAGTCCAAACGGGATAAAAACGGATGGAGCTTATTTTTGGAAAATATGGAAAATTCGGAAGGAAAATCAACGCGAACCAGTGCCCGAGGTGGTCATGAGGCAGGGGGGCGCCCCCTTAGGGCGTGATACGTCCATTTTGCATCATGCTTTTGTATCGATATTTATTGCATTATGGGCTGTTATTTCACTTTATGTCACAATACGTATGGCTATTCTCTCTTATTTTACAAGGTTTACTTAAGGAGGGAGAATGCCAGCAGCTGGAATTCTGGGCTGCAAAAGGAGCAAATATTAGAGACCTATTCTGCGCAACTCCAAAAGTCCTGAAACTCCACGAAACATCTTAAAATAAATAAAGAAAAATCCTCGCCAAAGATGAAGGCCAGGGGCCCACACCCAGTTCACGAGAGTGGGGGGCGCCCCCCCCCCCCAGGGTGCGCCCCCTACCTCGTGGGCCCCCTGGTGGCTCTCCGACGTCCATCTTCTCCTATATGAAGTCTTTCGATGAGAAAAAATGAAGAGGAACTTTTCGGGATGAGACTCCGCCGCCACGAGGCGGAACCTTGGCGGATCCAATCTAGAGCTCCGGCAGAGCTGTTCTGCCGGGGATACTTCCCTCGGGGAGGGGGAAATCATCACCATCGCAATCACCAACGCTCCTATCATCAGGAGAGGGCAATCTCCATCAACATCTTCACCAGCACCATCTCATCTCCAAACCCTAGTTCATCTCTTGTATCCAATTATTGTCTCAAAGTCCGAGATTGGTGCTAGTAGGTTGCTAGTAGTGTTGATTACTCCTTGTAGTTGATGCTAGTTGGTTTATTTGGTGGAAGATCATATGTTCAGATCCTATATGCATATTATTACCCCTCTGATTATGAACATGAATATGCTTTGTGAGTAATTACGTTTGTTCCTGAGGACAAGGGAGAAGTCTTGCTATTAGTAGTCATGTGAATTTGGTATTCGTTTGATATTTTGATAAGATGTATGTTGTCTAGCTCTAGTGGTGTTATGTGAACGTCGACTACATAACACTTCACCATTATTTGGGCCTAGAGGAAGGCATTTGGGAGTAATAATTAGATGATGGGTTGCTAGAGTGACAGAAGCTTAAACCCTAGTTTATGCGTTGCTTCGTAAGGGGCTGATTTGGATCCACATGTTTCATGCTATGGTTAGGTTTACCTTAATACTTTTGTTGTAGTTGTGGATGCTTGCAATAGAGGTTAATCATAAGTGGGATGCTTGTTCAAGTAAGAACAACACCCAAGAACCGGTCCACCCACATATCAAATTATCAAAGTATCGAATGCGAATCATATGAACGTGATGAAAACTAGCTTGACGATATTCCCATGTGTCCTCGGGAGCGCTTTTCCTTATATAAGAGTTTGTTCTGGCTCGTCCTTTGCTACAAAAAGGATTGGGCCACCTTGCTGCACTTTATTTACTTTTGTTACTTGTTGCTCGTTACAATTTACCTTATCACAAAACTATCTGTTACCACTTATTTCCGTACTTGCAGAGAATACCTTGCTGAAAACCGCTTATCATTTCCTTCTGCTCCTTGTTGGGTTTGACACTCTTACTTATCGAAAGGACTACGATAGATCCCCTATACTTGTGGGTCATCAAGACTCTTTTCTGGCGCCGTTGCCGGGGAGTGTAGCGCCTTTGGTAGGTGGAATTTGTTAAGGAAAAATCTATATAGTGTGCTGAAATTTACTATCACTTGTTACTATGGAAAGTAATTCTCTGAGGGGCTTGTTCGGGGTATCTTCACCCCGTCCAGTAGAGCAAAGAGTTGCTCCTCAACCTACTGAACCTATTGAAAATGAAACTCCTTTTGAATTTCCTTCGGGTATGATGGAAAGACTGCTAGCTAACCCTTTTACAGGAGATGGAACAAAGCATCCTGATGAGCACTTAATATATGTGGATGAAGTTTGTGGATTATTTAAGCTTGCAGGTATACCCGATGATGTTGCTAAGAAGAAGGTCTTCCCTTTATCTTTGAAGGGAGACGCATTGATATGGTATAGCCTATGTGATGATATGAGATCATGGGACTATAAAAGATTGAAATTGGAATTTCATCAAAAGTATTACCATATGCATCTTGTTCATCGTGATCGCAATTATATATATAATTTCTGGCCTCACGAAGGAGAAAGCACCGCTCAAGCTTGTGGGAGGCTTAAATCAATGTTATATTCATGCCCCAATCATGAGCTCTCGAGAGAAATAATTATGCAAAGTTTTTATGCTCGGCTTTCTGAAAACAATCGCACCATGCTCGATACTTCTTGTGCTGGCTCTTTTATGATGAAGACTATTATATTTAGATGGAATTTATTGGATAGATTTAAACGCAACTCTGAAGATTGGGACCTCGATGAAGGTAAAGAGTCAGGTATGACATCTAAGTTTGATTGTGTTAAATCTTTTATGGATACCGATATTTTCCGTAAGTTTAGCACTAAATATGGACTTGACTCTGAGATAGTAGCTTCTTTCTGTGAATCTTTTGCTACTTATGTTGATCTCCCTAAGGAGAAGTGGTTTAAATATCATCCTCCCATAGAAGTAAAAGTAGCTGCACCTATTAAAGTTGAAGCAAAGACTGTCACTTATAATGATCCTATCGTTCCTACTTCTTATGTTGAGAAACCACCTTTCCTTGTTAGAGTAAAGGATCATGCTAAAGCTTCAACTGTGGTTCGTAAAAGCAATATTAGAACTTATACACCCCCTGAGCAAGTTAAAGTAGAACCTAATATTGCTATTGTTAAAGATCTCTTGTCTGATAATATAGATAGGCATGTTATTTACTTCTGTAATGAAACTGCTAGAATTGCTAAACCCCGTGATACAGATAAACCTGGACCTGTGGTAGGCATGCATGTTATTTCTGTTAAAATAGGAGATCATTGTTATCATGGCTTATGTGATATGGGTGCTAGTGCTAGTGCAATACCTATTGACTTATACAAAGAAATTATGCATGACATTGCACCTGTTGAGTTAGAAGAAATTGATGTCACTATTAAACTTGCTAATAGAGATACTATTTCACCAACGGGAATTGTAAGAGATGTTGAAGTCTTGTGTGGGAAAACTAAATATCCTGCTGATTTTCTTGTTCTTGGTTCCCCACAAGATAGCTTTTGTCCTATTATATTTGCTAGACCCTTCTTGAACACTGTTAATGCTAGGATAGATTGCGAAAAGAATGTTGTTACTATTGGCTTGGATGATATGGTTCATGGGTTTAATTTTTCTAAATTTAGTAAACAACATCGTGAGGAAGAATTGTCTAGTAAGGATGAAATTATTGGTCTTACTTCTATTGCCGTACCTCCTAGTGATCCTTTAGAACACTATTTGCTAGACCATGAAAATGATATGTTCATGAATGAAAGAAGGGAAATAGATGAAGTATTCTTTAAACAGGAACCTATTCTGCAACACAACTTGCCTGTTGAAATTTTAGGGGTTCCTCCTCCACCCAAGGGTGATCCCGTGTTTGAGCTTAAACCGTTGCCTAATAATCTTAAATATGCTTATCTTGATGAAAAGAAGATATATCATGTTATTATTAGTGCTAACCTTTCAGAGCATGAAGAAGAAAGATTATTGAAAACTCTGAAGAAGCATCGTGCTGCTATTGGATATACTCTTGATGATCTTAAGGGCATTAGTCCCACTCTATGTCAACATAAAATAAATTTGGAAGCAGATGCCAAACCAGTTCGTGATCCTCAACGACGTCTGAATCCTAAAATGAAAGTTGTAAGAAAAGAAATACTCAAGCTTCTGGAGGCAGGTATAATTTATCCCGTTGCTGATAGTCAGTGGGTAAGTCCTGTCCATTGTGTCCCTAAGAAGGGAGGTATTACTGTTGTTCCTAATGATAAAGATGAATTGATTCCACAACAAATTATCACAGGTTATAGGATGGTAATTTATTTTCGCAAATTAAATAAAGCTAATAAGAAAGATCATTACCCCTTACCTTTTATTGATCAAATGCTAGAAAGATTATGCAAACATACACACTATTGCTTTCTAGATGGTTATTCTGGTTTCTCTCAAATACCTGTGTCGGTTAAAGATCAATCAAAGACTACTTTTACATGCCCTTTTGGTACTTTTGCTTATAGACGTATGCCTTTTGGTTTATGTAATGCACCTGCTACCTTTCAAAGATGCATGATGGCTATATTCTCTCACTTTTGTGAAAAGATTTGTGAGGTTTTCATGGACGACTTTTCCGTCTATGGTTCCTCTTTTGATGATTGCTTGAGCAATCTTGATTGAGTTTTTGCAGAGATGTGAAGAAACTAATCTTGTCTTGAATTGGGAAAAGTGCCACTTTATGGTTAATGAAGGTATTGTCTTGGGGCACAAAGTTTCTGAAAGAGGTATTGAAGTTGATAAAGCCAAGGTTGATGCTATTGAAAAGATGCCATGTCCCAAGGACATCAAAGGTATAAGAAGTTTCCTTGGTCATGCCGGATCTTATAGGAGGTTCATTAAGGACTTCTCAAAAATTTCTCGGCCTTTGACTAATTTATTGCAAAAAGATATACCATTTGTCTTTGATGATGATTGTGTAGAAGCATTTGAAATACTTAAGAAAGCATTAGTCTCTGCACCTGTTGTTCAGCAACCTGGTTGGAATTTACCCTTTGAAATTATGTGTGATGCTAGTGATTATGATGTAGGTGCTATTCTAGGGCAAAGAGTTGATAAGAAATTAAATGTTATTCATTATGCTAGTAAGACTCTAGACAATGCTCAAAGAAATTATGCTACTACTGAAAAAGAGCTTTTAGTAGTTGTATTTGCTTGTGATAAGTTCAGACCTTATATTGTTGATTCTAAAGTAACTATTCACACTGATCATGCTGCTATTAAATACCTTATGGAAAAGAAAGATGCTAAACCTAGACTTATTAGATGAGTTCTCTTACTACAAGAATTTGATTTGCATATTGTTGATAGAAAGGGAGCTGAGAACCCCGTTGCAGACAACTTGTCTAGGTTAGATAATGTTCTTGATGACCCACTACCTATTAATGATGACTTTCCTGATGAACAATTAAATGTTATAAGCACTTCTCGTAGTACTCCATGGTATGCTGATTATGCTAATTATATTGTTGCTAAGTTTATACCACCTAGCTTCACATACCAGCAAAAGAAAAAGTTTTTCTATGACTTGAGACATTACTTTTGGGATGACCCACATCTTTATAAAGAAGGAGTAGATGGTGTTATTAGACGTTGTGTACCTGAGCATGAACAGAAACATATCCTACGCAAGTGTCATTCTGAGACTTATGGAGGACACCACGCTGGAGATAGAACTGCACATAAGGTACTGCAATCTGGTTTTTATTGGCCTACTCTCTTCAAGGATGCCCGTAAGTTTGTCTTGTCTTGTGATGAATGTCAAAGAATTGGTAATATTAGTAGACGTCAAGAAATGCCTATGAATTATTCTCTTGTTATTGAACCGTTTGATGTTTGGGGCTTTGATTATATGGGACCTTTTCCTGCCTCTAATGGATACACACATATTTTAGTTGTTGTTGATTACGTTACTAAGTGGGTAGAAGCTATTCCAACTAGTAGTGCTGATCATAACACTTCTATTAAAATGCTTAAGGAAGTTATTTTTCCGAGGTTTGGAGTGCCTAGATGTTTAATGACTGATGGTGGTTCACACTTTATTCATGGTGCCTTCCGTAAAATGCTTGCTAAATATGATGTAAATCATAGAATTGCATCTCCTTATCACCCACAGTCTAGTGGTCAAGTAGAGTTGAGCAATAGAGAGCTCAAATTAATTTTGCAAAAGACTGTTAATAGGTCTAGAAAGAATTGGTCTAAGAAACTTGATGATGCATTATGGGCTTATAGAACTGCATACAAAAATCCTATGGGTATGTCTCTGTATAAGATGGTTTATGGAAAAGCATGTCACTTACCTCTCGAACTAGAACATAAGGCATATTGGGCTATTAAAGAGCTTAACTATGATTTCAAACTTGCCGGTGAGAAGAGGTTATTTGATATTAGCTCACTTGATGAATGGAGAACCCAAGCTTATGAAAATGCCAAGTTGTTTAAAGAAAAAGTTAAAAGATGGCATGACAAAAGGATACAAAAGCGTGAGTTTAATGTAGGTGATTATGTATTGCTATACAACTCTCGTTTAAGATTTTTTGCAGGAAAACTTCTCTCTAAATGGGAAGGCCCCTACGTTATCGAAGAGGTCTATCATTCCGGTGCCATAAAAATCAACAACTTCGAGGGCACAAATCCGAAGGTGGTAAACGGTCAAAGAATTAAACATTATATCTCAGGTAATCCCATAAATGTTGAAACCAATATTATTGAAACTGTAACCCCGGAGGAATACATAAGGGACACTTTCCGGAATGTTTCAAACTCCGAAAAGGAATAGGTATGTGGTATGGTAAGTAAACCGACTCCGAAACAATTTTTAAGGCAATATTTCTCCGTTTTGGAATATTTAGAAAAATAGAAAAATAAGTAGCAGTCCGAGAAGGACACGAGGGCCCCACTGTTGGAAATATGCCCTAGAGGCAATAATAAAAGCATTATTATTATATTTCCTTGTTCATGATAATTGTCTTTATTCATGCTATAATTGTGTTATCTGGAAATCGTAATACATGTGTGAATAACAGACATCAACATGTCCCTAGTGAGCCTCTAGTTGACTAGCTCGTTGATCAACAGATAGTCATGATTTCCTGACTATGGACACTGGATGTCATTGATAACGAGATCACATCATTAGGAGAATGATGTGATGGACAAGACCCAATTCTAAACATAGCACAAGATCGTATAGTTCGTTTGCTAGAGTTTTCTAATGTCAAGTATCTTTTCCTTAGACCATGAGATCGTGTAACTCCCGGATACCGTAGGAGTGCTTTGGGTATGCCAAACGTCACAACGTAACTGGGTGACTATAAAGGTAGACTACGGGTATCTCCGAAAGTGTCTGTTGGGTGACATGGATCAAGACTGGGATTTGTCACTCCGTATGACGGAGAGGTATCACTGGGCCCACTCGGTAATGCATCATCATAATGAGCTCAGAGTGACCAAGTGTCTGGTCACGGGATCATGCATTACGGTACGAGTAAAGTGACTTGCCGGTAACGAGATTGAACGAGGTATTGGGATACCGACGATCGAATCTCGGGCAAGTAACATATCGATAGACAAAGGGAATAGCGTACGGGGTTGATTGAATCCTCGACATCGTGGTTCATCCGATGAGATCATCGTGGAGCATGTGGGAGCCAACATGGGTATCCAGATCCCGCTGTTGGTTATTGACCGGAGAGTCGTCTCGGTCATGTCTGCTTGTCTCCCGAACCCGTAGGGTCTACACACTTAAGGTTCAGTTACGCTAGGGTTGTAGGGATATGTATATGCAGTAACCCGAATGTTGTTCGGAGTCCCGGATGAGATCCCGGACGTCACGAGGAGTTCCGGAATGGTCCGGAGGTAAAGATTTATATATGGGAAGTCCTGTTTCGGGCATCGGGACAAGTTTCGGGGTTATCGGTATTGTACCGGGACCACCGGAAGGGTCCCGGGGGTCCACCGGGTGGGTCCACCTGTCCCGGGGGGCCACATGGGCTGTAAGGGGGTGCGCCTTGGCCTAATGGGCCAAGGGCACCAGCCCCACATAGGCCCATGCGCCTAGGGTTTAAGGGGGCAAGAGTCCTAGGAGGGGAAGGCACCTCCTAGGTGCCTTGGGGGGGAGGGAAACCTCCCCTTGGCCGCCGGCCATAGGAGATTGGATCTCCTAGGCTGCGCACACCCCCCCTTGGCACCCCTATATATAGTGGGGGGAGAGGAGGGACTTCATACCTGAACGCCTCGGCCTTTGGTTGCCTCCTTCTCCCTCCCCAACACCTCCTCAACCTCCATAGTGCTTAGCGAAGCTCTGCCGGAGTACTGCAGCTCCATCAACACCACGCCGTCGTGCTGCTGCTGGTGCCATCTCCCTCAACCTCTCCTCCCTCCCTTGCTGGATCAAGAAGGAGGAGACGTGGCTGTTCCGTACGTGTGTTGAACGCGGAGGTGCCGTCCGTTCGGCGCTGGTCATCGGTGATTAGGATCACGTCGAGTACGACTACATCATCACCGTTCTTTTGAACGCTTCCGCTCGCGATCTACAAAGGTATGTGGATGCATCTAATCACTCGTTGCTAGATGAACTCCTAGATGATCTTGGTGAAACGAGTAGGAAAATTTTGTTTTCTGCAACGTTACCCAACAGTGGCATCATGAGCTAGGTCTATGCGTAGTTCTTCTTGCGCGAGTAGAACACAATTTGTTGTGGGCGTAGATTTGTCAACTTTCTTGCCGTTACTAGTCCTTTCTTGCTTCAGCGGTATTGTGGGATGAAGCGGCCCGGACCAACCTTACACGTACGCTTACGTGAGACCGGTTCCACCGACTAACATGCACTAGTTGCATAAGGTGGCTGGCGGGTGTCTGTCTCTCCTACTTTAGTTGGAGCGGAATCGATGAACAGGGTCCTTATGAAGGGTAAATAGAAGTTGACAAATCACGTTGTGGCTTTAACGTAGGTAAGAAAACGTTCTTGCTAGAACCCTAATTCAGCCACGTAAAACTTGCAACAACAATTAGAGGACGTCTAACTTGTTTTTGCAGCAAGTGGTTTGTGATATGATATGGCCAAAGTTGTGATGAATGATGAATGATCTATATGTGATGTATGAGATGTTCATGCTATTGTAATAGGATTCACGACTTGCATGTCGATGAGTATGACAACCGGCAGGAGCCATAGGAGTTGTCTTTATTCTTTTATATGACCTGCGTGTCATCAAGAAACGCCATGTAAATTACTTTACTTTATTGCTAAACGCGTTAGCCATAGTAGTAGAAGTAATAGTTGGCGAGCAACTTCATGGAGACACGATGATGGAGATCATGATGATGGAGATCATGGTGTCAAGCCGGTGACAAGATGATCATGGAGCCCCAAGATGGAGATCAAAGGAGCTATGTGATATTGGCCATATCATGTCACGTTTATTATTTGATTGCATGTGATGTTTATCATGTTTTGCATCTTGTTTACTTAGAACGACGGTAGTAAATAAGATGATCCCTCACAATAATTTCAAGAAGTGTTCCCCCTAACTGTGCACCGTTGCGACAGTTCGCTGTTTCAAAACACCACGTGATGATCGGGTGTTTTATTCAGACGTTCACATACAACGGGTGTAAGACAGATTTACACATGCAAACACTTAGGTTGACTTGACGAGCCTAGCATGTACAGACATGGCCTCGGAACACAGAAGACCGAAAGGTCGAGCATGAGTCGTATAGAAGATACGATCAACATGAAGATGTTCACCGATGTTGACTAGTCCGTCTCACGTGATGATCGGACACGGTCTAGTTTAACTCGGATCATGTAATACTTAGATGACCAGAGGGATGTCTAATCTAAGTGGGAGTTCACTAATAATTTGATTAGTTGAACTTAATTATCATGAACTTAGTCTAAAATCTTTGCAATATGTCTTGTAGATCAAATGGCCAACGTAGTCCTCAACTTCAACGCGTTCCTAGAGAAAACTAAGCTGAAAGACGATGGCAGCAACTATACGGACTGGGTCCGGAACCTGAGGATCATCCTCATAGCTGCCAAGAAAGATTATGTCCTACAAGCACCGCTTGGTGACGCACCCGTTCTCCCTGCAGAACAAGATGTTATGAACGCTTGGCAGGCACGTTTCGATGACTACTCCCTCGTTCAGTGCGGCATGCTTTACAGCCTAGAGCCGGGGCTCCAAAAGCGTTTTGAGAGACATGGAGCATATGAGATGTTCGAAGAGCTGAAAATGGTTTTCCAAGCTCATGCCCGGGTCGAGAGATATGAAGTCTCCGACAAATTCTTTAGCTGTAAGATGGAGGAAAACAGTTCTGTCAGTGAGCACATACTCACTATGTCTGGGTTGCATAACCGCTTGACTCAGCTGGGAGTTAATCTCCCGGATGATGCGGTCATTGACAGAATCCTCCAGTCGCTTCCACCAAGCTACAAGAGCTTTGTGATGAACTTCAATATGCAGGGGATGGAAAAGACCATTCCTGAAGTATTTGCTATGCTGAAATCAGCAGAGGTAGAAGTCAGAAAGGAACATCAAGTGTTGATGGTCAATAAAACCACTAAGTTCAAGAAAGGCAAGGGTAAAAAGAACTTCAAGAAGGACGGCAAGGAGGTTGCCGCGCCCGGCAAGCAAGCTGCTGGGAAGAAGCCAAAGAATGGACCCAAGCCCGAGACTGAGTGCTTTTATTGCAAGGGAAGCGGTCACTGGAAGCGGAACTGCCCTAAGTACTTAGCGGATAAGAAGGCCGGCAAAACAAAAGGTATATGTGATATACATGTAATTGATGTGTACCTTACTAGTGCCCGTAGTAGCTCCTGGGTATTTGATACCGGTGCAGTTGCTCACATTTGTAACTCAAAGCAGGGGCTGCGGAATAAGCGGAAACTGGCAAAGGACGAGGTGACGATGCGCGTCGGGAATGGTTCCAAGGTCAATGTGATCGCCGTCGGCACGCTACCTCTGCATCTCCCTTCGGGATTAGTTTTAAACCTTAATAATTGTTATTTAGTGCCAGCTTTGAGCATGAACATTGTATCGGGATCTCGTTTAATTCGAGATGGCTACTCTTTTAAATCTGAGAATAATGGTTGTTCCATTTTTATGAGAGATATGTTTTATGGTCATGCTCCTATGGTGAATGGTTTATTCCTTATGAATCTCGAACGTGATGCTACACATATTCATAATGTGAGTACCAAAAGAAGTAAGGTTGATAATGATAGTCCCACATACTTGTGGCACTGCCGCCTTGGTCACATAGGTGTTAAACGCATGAAGAAGCTCCATGCTGATGGACTTTTAGAGTCTCTTGATTATGAATCATTTGACACGTGCGAACCATGCCTTATGGGTAAAATGACCAAGACTCCGTTCTCAGGAACAATGGAGCGAGCAACCGACTTATTGGAAATCATACATACTGATGTGTGCGGTCCGATGAGTGTTGAGGCTCGCGGTGGCTATCGTTATGTTCTCACCCTCACTGATGATTTAAGTAGGTATGGGTATATCTACTTAATGAAACACAAGTCTGAAACCTTTGAAAAGTTCAAGGAATTTCAGAGTGAGGTTGAAAATCAACGTGACAGGAAAATCAAGTTTCTACGATCAGATCGTGGAGGAGAATACTTGAGTCACGAGTTTGGGGCACACTTAAGAAAATGTGGAATAGTTTCACAACTCACGCCGCCTGGAACACCTCAGCGTAATGGTGTGTCCGAACGTCGTAATCGCACTCTGTTAGATATGGTGCGATCTATGATGTCTCTTACCGATTTACCGCTTTCTTTTTGGGGCTATGCTTTAGAGACTGCCGCATTCACTTTAAATAGGGCTCCGTCGAAATCCGTTGAGACGACACCGTATGAATTATGGTTTGGGAAGAAACCTAAGCTGTCGTTTCTAAAAGTTTGGGGATGCGATGCTTATGTCAAGAAACTTCAACCTGAAAAGCTCGAACCCAAATCGGAAAAATGCGTCTTCATAGGGTACCCAAAAGAAACTATTGGGTACACCTTCTACCTCAGATCCGAAGGCAAGATCTTTGTTGCCAAGAATGGGTCCTTTCTGGAGAAAGAGTTTCTCTCGAAAGAAGTAAGTGGGAGGAAAGTAGAGCTTGATGAAGTATTGCCTCTTGAACCGGAAAATGGCGCAACTCAAGAAAATGTTCCTGAGGTGCCTGCACCGACTAGAGAGGAAGTTAATGATAATGATCAAGATACTTCTGATCAAGCCCCTACTGAAATTCGAAGGTCCACAAGGACACGTTCCGCACCAGAGTGGTACGGCAACCCTGTCTTGGAAATCATGTTGTTAGACAACGGTGAACCTTCGAACTATGAAGAAGCGATGGCGGGACCGGATTCCGACAAATGGCTAGAAGCCATGAAATCCGAGATAGGATCCATGTATGAAAACAAAGTATGGACTTTGACTGACTTGCCCGTTGAGCGGCGAGCCATAGAAAATAAATGGATCTTTAAGAGGAAGACAGACGCGGATGGTAATGTGACCATCTATAAAGCTCGGCTTGTCGCTAAGGGTTATCGACAAGTTCAAGGGGTTGACTACGATGAGACTTTCTCACCGGTAGCGAAGCTGAAGTCCGTCCGAATCATGTTAGCAATTGCCGCATTCTATGATTACGAAATATGGCAAATGGACGTCAAAACGGCATTCCTTAATGGTTTCCTTAAGGAAGAATTGTATATGATGCAGCCGGAAGGTTTTGTCGATCCTAAGAATGCTGACAAAGTGTGCAAGCTCCAACGCTCGATTTATGGGCTGGTGCAAGCATCTCGGAGTTGGAACATTCGCTTTGATGAGATGATCAAAGCGTTTGGGTTTACACAGACTTATGGAGAAGCCTGCGTTTACAAGAAAGTGAGTGGGAGCTCTGTAGCATTTCTCATATTATATGTAGATGACATACTTTTGATGGGAAATGATATAGAACTCTTGGACAGCATCAAGGCCTACTTGAATAAAAGTTTTTCAATGAAGGACCTTGGAGAAGCTGCTTATATATTAGGCATCAAAATCTATAGAGATAGATCAAGACGCCTCATAGGTCTTTCACAAAGCACATACCTTGATAAGATATTGAAGAAGTTCAATATGGATCAATCCAAGAAGGGGTTCTTGCCTGTGTTGCAAGGTATGAAATTGAGCTCAGCTCAATGTCCGACCACGGCAGAAGATATAGAAGAGATGAGCGTCATCCCCTATGCCTCAGCCATAGGTTCTATTATGTATGCCATGCTGTGTACCAGACCTGATGTAAACCTTGCCGTAAGTTTGGTAGGAAGGTACCAAAGTAATCCCGGCAAGGAACACTGGACAGCGGTCAAGAATATCCTGAAGTACCTGAAAAGGACTAAGGAAATGTTTCTCGTTTATGGAGGTGACGAAGAGCTCGTCGTAAAGGGTTACGTCGACGCTAGCTTCGACACAGATCTGGATGACTCTAAGTCACAAACCGGATACGTGTATATTTTGAATGGTGGGGCAGTGAGCTGGTGCAGTTGCAAGCAAAGCGTCGTGGCGGGATCTACATGTGAAGCGGAGTACATGGCAGCCTCGGAGGCAGCACATGAAGCAATATGGGTGAAGGAGTTCATCACCGACCTAGGAGTCATACCCAATGCGTCGGGGCCGATCAAGCTCTTCTGTGACAACACTGGAGCTATTGCACTTGCCAAGGAGCCCAGGTTTCACAAGAAGACAAGGCACATCAAGCGTCGCTTCAACTCCATTCGTGAAAATGTTCAAGATGGAGACATAGAGATTTGTAAAGTACATACGGACCTGAATGTAGCAGATCCGTTGACTAAACCTCTCCCTAGAGCAAAACATGATCAACACCAGAATTCCATGGGTGTTCGATTCATCACAATGTAACTAGATTATTGACTCTAGTGCAAGTGGGAGACTGTTGGAAATATGCCCTAGAGGCAATAATAAAAGCATTATTATTATATTTCCTTGTTCATGATAATTGTCTTTATTCATGCTATAATTGTGTTATCTGGAAATCGTAATACATGTGTGAATAACAGACATCAACATGTCCCTAGTGAGCCTCTAGTTGACTAGCTCGTTGATCAACAGATAGTCATGATTTCCTGACTATGGACACTGGATGTCATTGATAACGAGATCACATCATTAGGAGAATGATGTGATGGACAAGACCCAATTCCTAAACATAGCACAAGATCGTATAGTTCGTTTGCTAGAGTTTTCTAATGTCAAGTATCTTTTCCTTAGACCATGAGATCGTGTAACTCCCGGATACCGTAGGAGTGCTTTGGGTATGCCAAACGTCACAACGTAACTGGGTGACTATAAAGGTAGACTACGGGTATCTCCGAAAGTGTCTGTTGGGTGACATGGATCAAGACTGGGATTTGTCACTCCGTATGACGGAGAGGTATCACTGGGCCCACTCGGTAATGCATCATCATAATGAGCTCAGAGTGACCAAGTGTCTGGTCACGGGATCATGCATTACGGTACGAGTAAAGTGACTTGCCGGTAACGAGATTGAACGAGGTATTGGGATACCGACGATCGAATCTCGGGCAAGTAACATATCGATAGACAAAGGGAATAGCGTACGGGGTTGATTGAATCCTCGACATCGTGGTTCATCCGATGAGATCATCGTGGAGCATGTGGGAGCCAACATGGGTATCCAGATCCCGTTGTTGGTTATTGACCGGAGAGTCGTCTCGGTCATGTCTGCTTGTCTCTCGAACCCGTAGGGTCTACACACTTAAGGTTCAGTTACGCTAGGGTTGTAGGGATATGTATATGCAGTAACCCGAATGTTGTTCGGAGTCCCGGATGAGATCCCGGACGTCACGAGGAGTTCCGGAATGGTCCGGAGGTAAAGATTTATATATGGGAAGTCCTGTTTCGGGCATCGGGACAAGTTTCGGGGTTATCGGTATTGTACCGGGACCACCGGAAGGGTCCCGGGGGTCCACCGGGTGGGTCCACCTGTCCCGGGGGGCCACATGGGCTGTAAGGGGGTGCGCCTTGGCCTAATGGGCCAAGGGCACCAGCCCCACATAGGCCCATGCGCCTAGGGTTTAAGGGGGCAAGAGTCCTAGGAGGGTAAGGCACCTCCTAGGTGCCTTGGGGGGGAGGGAAACCTCCCCTTGGCCGCCGGCCATAGGAGATTGGATCTCCTAGGCTGCGCATCACCCCCCCTTGGCACCCCTATATATAGTGGGGGGAGAGGAGGGACTTCATACCTGAACACCTCGGCCTTTGGTTGCCTCCTTCTCCCTCCCCAACACCTCCTCAACCTCCATAGTGCTTAGCGAAGCTCTGCCGGAGTACTGCAGCTCCATCAACACCACGCCGTCGTGCTGCTGCTGGTGCCATCTCCCTCAACCTCTCCTCCCTCCCTTGCTGGATCAAGAAGGAGGAGACGTGGCTGTTCCGTACGTGTGTTGAACGCGGAGGTGCCGTCCGTTCGGCGCTGGTCATCGGTGATTTGGATCACGTCGAGTACGACTACACCATCACCATTCTTTTGAACGCTTCCGCTCGCGATCTACAAAGGTATGTGGATGCATCTAATCACTCGTTGCTAGATGAACTCCTAGATGATCTTGGTGAAACGAGTAGGAAATTTTTTGTTTTCTGCAACGTTACCCAACACCCACGAGGGTGGTGGGCGCGCCCCCTACCTCGTGAGCACCTCGTGTGCCTTCCGGACTCCGTTTTCTTGCACGTTACGTATTTTGGTCGGTAAAAATTCATTATATAATCTCCCGGGGGTTTGGACTCCCGTATCACACAAAAATCTCCTGTTTTTGTTTCGAGCTGTTTTTCTGACAGATCTAGATTATCATGATGTCCCCAAGTGCTTCCAAGGACAAGTTCTTCGAGAAGGTCATCAACCCTTACCTCGCGGAGGTGCTGCGACACCCTCAAACCATTGAGATGCGTGATGGGTTGCTGCACATCCGCGATGTTGAGGGACCAAAGGGAATCGGAAGCGTGGAGACGAGGCTCGAAGCAATGGAGCAACAAGTTTTCAAGTGCCAGGGGATGGTGGAGCGTGGAATCAACGCTAGCCACATGATGCTCGCGGAGTTCACTAACAACTACAAGACGGATGCCAAGAACACCGAGTAGGCCATCTTCAAGCTACATGGGAAGATCGAGCACCTCCAAGCCCAAATCTATGACCTGCAAAACCAAAACTGTGAGTATGAATATAGATTCAAAAGAATGAGTTTGGCTACAGATTTGAGGATTCCGAAGACTCGATCATCTTTCTATGATGGTGAACCTATGCCTTGGAAGATGGATGACAAGCCCGCATCATCAACAACACCTCCACCGTCTCCTCCAACAAAGAAGGAGACATAATCACATGGGTATGGGCACTCCCCTTGGCAACTGCCAAGCTTGGGGGAGGTGCCCCGGTATCGTATCACCATCACAACTCCTATCTTTACTGTTTTTCTTAGTTCGATCCTATCAGTAGTATCTTGATCTAGTAGAATAAAGTTTATGGCATGATCTAGTTTTGAGTTTTGCTTTATGATCTCTCTTTGTAATCGAGTCCATGAGCTATATATAATAAAGATTAGTGTTGAGTCAAGGGCTTGATTATTTTGCCATGATCTTGGGTGATTTAAAGAAAAGAGAAAAAGAATAAAAAGAAACAAAAAGTTCATATTGATCTTATTGAGAGTAATGACTTCACATAGAAAAAGCATGATGATTAAAAGTTGTTGGGAGTTGGCAGACATAGCTTTGGTCATTGTTGCAATTAATAGGAAGTAATAAGGAAAGAGAGGTTTTCACATATAGATATATTATCATTGACATCTTTTATGATTGGGAGCACTCATTAAAATATGACATGCTAAAGAGTTGATGTTGGACAAGGAAGACAACGTAATGAGTTATGTATTTCTTATATCTGAGATAAAGTATGTTGTCATGGATCCTCTAACTTGTTGAGCTTGCCTTTCCCCCTCATGCTAGCTAAATTCTCAGCACCAAGTAGAAATAGTACTTGTGCTTCCAAATACCCTTAAACCAGTTTTGCCATGAGAGTCCACCATATCTACCTATGGATTGAGTAAGATTCTTCAAGTAAGTTGTAATTGGTGCAAAGCAATAAAAATTGCTCTAAATATGTATGATTGATTGGTGTGGGAGAAATAAGATTTATACGATCTTGTGATGTGGAAGTAATAAAAGCGACGGACTGCGTAATAAAGGTTCATATCACAAGGGGCAATATAAAGTGACGTCCTTTCGCATTGAGATTTTATGCATCCAACCATAAAAGCGCATGGCAACCTCTGCTTCCCTCTGTGAAGGGCCTATCCTTTATCATTATCTTCTACCTTAGGCAAGAGTCATGGTGATCTTCACCTTTTCTTTTTCATTTTATCCTTTGGCAAGCTCAGCATGTTGGAAAGAACATGATATATATATATATATATCTAATTGGATGTAGGGGAGCATGAACCATTATTGTTGACATTACCCTTGAGGTAAAAGGTTGTGGGGAAAAACTATAAGCCCCTATCTTTCTTTGTGTCCAATTAAAACTCCATAACCACAAGTATTGTGTGAGTGTTAGCAATTATGGAGGACTAAATGATAGTTGAGTATGTGGACTTGCTCTTTAGCTCTGACATAGACTCTTTCCGATGTTATGATAAATTGCAATTGCTTCAATGACTGAGATTATAGTTTGTCGGAGCCCAATAAGGTTTATGATTTATACTTTTGCATTGTGAATAGATCATCACTTGAACATAAGTAATCATATGACAAAATCTATATATGTTGTTGTTATGAGAATAATCATGATGCCTTCATGTCCGTATTTTATTTTTATCGACGCCTCTACCTCTAAACATGAGGACATATTTATTGTTATCAGCTTTTCGCTTGAGGACAAGCAAGGTCTAAGCTTGGGGGAGTTGATACGTCCATTTTGCATCATGCTTTTATATCGATATTTATTGCATTATGGGCTGTTATTTCACTTTATGTCACAATACTTATGGCTATTCTCTCTTATTTTACAAGGTTTACTTAAGGAGGGAGAATGCCGGCAGCTGGAATTCTGCGCTGCAAAAGGAGCAAATATTAGAGACCTATTCCGCGCAACTCCAAAAGTCCTGAAACTCCACGGAACATATTAAAATAAATAAAGAAAAATCCTCGCCAAAGATGAAGGCCAGGGGGCCCACACCCAGTTCACGAGGGTGGGGGGCACCCCCCAGGGTGCGCCCCCTACCTCGTGGGCCCCCTGGTGGCTCTCCGACGTCCATCTTCTCCTATATGAAGTCTTTCGATGAGAAAAAATGAAGAGGAACTTTTCGGGATGAGACTCCGCCACCACGAGGCAGAACCTTGGCGGATCCAATCTAGAGCTCCGGCAGAGCTGTTCTGCCGGGGATACTTCCCTTTGGGAGGGGGAAATCATCACCATCGTCATCACCAACACTCCTCTCATCGGGAGAGGGCAATCTCCATCAACATCTTCACCAGCACCATCTCATCTCCAAACCCTAGTTCATCTCTTGTATCCAATTCTTGTCTCAAAGTCCGGGATTGGTGCTAGTAGGTTGCTAGTAGTGTTGATTACTCCTTGTAGTTGATGCTAGTTGGTTTATTTGGTGGAAGATCATATGTTCAGATCCTATATGCATATTATTACCCCTCTGATTATGAACATGAATATGCTTTGTGAGTAATTACATCTGTTCCCGAGGACAAGGGAGAAGTCTTGCTATTAGTAGTCATGTGAATTTGGTATTCGTTTGATATTTTGATAAGATGTATGTTGTCTAGCCTCTAGTGGTGTTATGTGAACGTCGACTACATAACACTTCACCATTATTTGGGCCTAGAGGAAGGCATTGGGGAGTAATAAGTAGATGATGGGTTGCTAGAGTGACAGAAGCTTAAACCCTAGTTTATGCGTTGCTTCGTAAGGGGCTGATTTGGATCCACATGTTTCATGCTATGGTTAGGTTTACCTTAATACTTTTTTTGTAGTTGCGGATGCTTACAATAGAGGTTAATCATAAGTGGGATGCTTGTTCAAGTAAGAACAGCACCCAAGCACCGGTCCACCCACATATCAAATTATCAAAGTATCGAACGCGAATCATATGAACGTGATGAAAACTAGCTTGACGATATTCCCATGTGTCCTCGGGAGCGCTTTTCCTTATATAAGAGTTTGTTCCGGCTTGTCCTTTGCTACAAAAAGGATTGGGCCACCTTGCTGCACTTTATTTACTTTTGTTACTTGTTGCTCATTACAATTTACCTTATCACAAAACTATCTGTTACCACTTATTTCAGTACTTGCAGAGAATACCTTGCTGAAAACCGCTTATCATTTCCTTCTGCTCCTCGTTGGGTTCGACACTCTTACTTATCAAAAGGACTACGATAGATCCCCTATACTTGTGGGTCATCAGGGTGCACCCCTACCCTCGTGAGCCCACCATAAGGCGGTTGACGCTCTTCTTTTGCCGCAAGAAAGCTAATATTCGGTAAAAAATCACGGCGAAGGTTTCAGGCCAATCGGAGTTACAGATCTCCATATATATACGAAATGGTGAAACAGAGCCAGGAGAGAACGCAGAACCAGAGAGAGACAGAGAGATAGATCCAATCTCGGAGGGGCTCTCGCCCCTCCCACGCCATGGGAACTAAGGACTAGAGGGGAAACCCTTCTCCCATCTAGGGAGGAGGTCAAGGAAGAAGAAGAAGGGGGCCCCTCTCCCCCTTGCTTCCGGTGGCGCTGGAGCGCTGCCGGGGCCATCACCATCACCGCCATCTTCACCAACAACTTCACCACCATCATCTCCAACTCTTCCCCCCTCTATGCAGCGGTGTAACCTCTCTCTTACCCGCTGTAATCTCTACTTAAACATGGTGCTTAACGCTATATATTATTTCCCAATGATGTATGGCTATCCTATGATGTTTGAGTAGATCTGTTTTGTCCTAATGGCTATTTGATGATTGTGATTGGTTTGAGTTGTATGTTTTATTATTGGTGCTGTCCTATGGTGCTCTCCGTGTCGTGCAAGCGTGAGGGATTCCCGCTGTAGGGTTTGCAATATGCTTATGATTTGCTTATGGTGGGTGGCGTGGGTGACAGAAGCACATACCCGAGTAAGTAGGTTGTTTGCGTATGGGATAAAGGGGACTTGATGCTTTAATGCTATGGTTGGGTTTTACCTTAATGAATCTTTAGTAGTTGCGGATGCTTGCTAGAGTTCCAATCATAAGTGCATATGATCCAAGTAGAGAAAGTATGTTAGCTTATGCCTCTCCCTCAAATAAAATTGCAATAATGATTACCGGTCTAGTTATCGATTGCCTAGGGACAAATAACTTTCTTGTTGACAAAAGCTCTCTACTAAAACTAATTTAGTTGTGTCTTTATCTAAACAGCCCCTAGCTTTTATTTTCGTGTTCTTTACTTTATTGCAAGCTTACCCAAAAACACCTAAAAGTACTTCTAGTCTCATACTTGTTCTAGGTAAAGCGAACGTCAAGCGTGCGTAGAATTGTATCCGTGGTCGATAGAACTTGAGGGAATATTTGTTCTACCTTTAGCTCCTCGTTGGGTTCGACACTCTTACTTATCGAAAGAGGCTACAATTGATCCCCTATACTTGTGGGTTATCACTTAGCATGATCATGTAGTTGACATAGTATTTGTGGCAAAGCCACCGTTCATAATTCTTTCATACACGTCACTCATGCATCATTGCACATCCCGGTACACCGCCGGAGGCATTCTATAGAGTCATATCTTGTTCTAAGTATCAAGTTGTAATTCTTGAGTTGTAAGTAAATAGAAGTGTGATGATCATCATTTTCTAGAGCATTGTCCCAAATGAGAAAAAAAAGAGAAAGTCCAAAAAAAAGAGAAGGCCCAAAAAAAGAGAGAAAGGCCATAAAAAAGGAAAAGGCCCACATAAAAAATAAAAAATGAGAGAAAAAGAGAGAAGGGACAATGCTACTATCCTTTGCCACACTTGTGCTTCAAATTTTCATGATAGAGAGTCTCTTGTTTTGTCACTTTCATATACTAGTGGGATTTTTTCATTATAGAACTTGGCTTGCATATTCCAACAATGGGCCTCCTCAAGTGCCCTAGGTCTTCGTGAGCAAGCAAGTTGGATGCACACCCACTTAGTTTTTTTCGTTGAGCTTTCATACATTTATAGCTCTAGTGCATCCGTTGCATGGCAATCCCTACTCCTTGCATTAACATCAATCGATGGGCATATCCCTAGCTCATTGATTAGCCTCGTTGATGTGAGACTTTCTCCTTTTTGTCTTCTCCACATAACCCCCATCATCATATTCTATTCCACCCATAGTGCTATATCCATGGCTCACGCTCATGTATTGCGTGAAAGTTTATAGGTTTGAGATTACTAAAGTATGAAACAATTACTTGGCTTGTCATCGGGGTTGTGCATGATGAGAGCATTCTTGTGTGACGAAAATGGAGCATGACTAAACTATATGATTTTGTAGGGATGAACTTTCTTTGGCCATGTTATTTTAGAGGACATAATTGCTTAGTATGCTTGAAGTATTATTATTTTTATGTCAATATGAACTTTTATCTTGAATCTTTCGGATTTGAATATTCATGCCACAATTAATAAGAATTACATTGAAATTATGCCAAGTAGCACTCCGCATCAAAAATTCTGTTTTTATCATTTACCTACTCGAGAACGAGCAGGAATTAAGCTTGGGGATGCTGATACGTCTCCAACGTATCTATAATTTTTGATTGCTCCATGCTATATTATCTACTGTTTTGGATGTTTAAGGGCTTTATTATACACTTTTATATCATTTTTTGGGACTAACCTATTAACCCAGAGCCCAGTGCCAGTTTCTGTTTTTACCTTGTTTTAGAATATCGCAGAAAAGGAAAACCAAACGGAGTCCAATTGACCTGAAACTTCACGGAACTTATTTTTGGATCAGAAGAAGCCCAGAAGACTTGGAATGCACGTCAGGGGATCTACGAGGAGGCCATGAGGCAGGGGGGCACGCCCACCCCCCTTGGGCGTGCCCTCCACCCTCGTGGGCCCCTCGTGGCCCCCCTAACATACTTCTTCCGCCTATATATCTCCATATACCCTAAAAACATCCGAGAGCACAATAGATCGGGAGTTCCGCCGCCAGAAGCCTCCGTAGCCACCGAAAGCCAATCTAGACCCATTCCGACACCCTGCCGGAGGGGGAATCCCTCTCCGGTGGCCATCTTCATCATCCCGGTGCTCTCCATGACGATGAGGGAGTAGTTCTCCCTCGGGGCTGAGGGTATGTACCAGTAGCTATGTGTTTGATCTCTCTCTCTGGTGTTCTTGATTTGGCACGATCTTGATGTATCGCGAGCTTTGCTATTATAGTTGGATCTTATGTTTCTCCTCCACCTCTACTCTCTTGTAATGGATTGAGTTTCCCCTTTGAAGTTATCTTATCGGATTGAGTCTTTAAAGATTTGAGAACACTTGATGTATGTCTTGCCGTGCGTATTTGTGGTGACAATGAGATATCACGTGATTCACTTGATGTATGTTTTGGTGATCAACTTGCGGGTTCCGCCCATGAACCTATGCATAGGGGTTGGCACACGTTTTCGTCGTGATTCTCCGGTAGAAACTTTGGGGCACTCTTTGAGGTCCTATGTGTTGGTTGGATAGATGAATTTGAGATTGTGTGATGCATATCGTATAATCATACCCACGGATACTTGAGGTGACATTGGAGTATCTAGGTGACATTAGGGTTTTGGTTGATTTGTGTCTTAAGGTGTTATTCTAGTACGAACTCTAGGGCTGTTTGTGACACTTATAGGAATAGCCCAACGGATTGATTGGAAAGAATAACTTTGAGGTGGTTTCGTACCCTACCATAATCTCTTCATTCGTTCTCCGCTATTAGTGACTTTGGAGTGACTCTTTGTTGCATGTTGAGGGATAGTTATATGATCCAATTATGTTATTATTGTTGAGGGAACTTGCACTAGCGAAAGTATGAACCCTAGGCCTTATTTCAACACGTTGCAATACCGTTTACGCTCACTTTTATCATTTGTTACCTTGCTGTTTTTATATTTTCAGATTACAAAAACCATTATCTACTATCCATATACCACTTGTATCACCATCTCTTCGCCGAACTAGTGCACCTATATAATTTACCATTTTATTGGGTGTATTGGGGACACAAGAGACTCTTTGTTATTTGGTTACAGGGTTGCTTGAGAGAGACCATCTTCATCCTACACCTCCTACGGATTGATAAACCTTAGGTCATCCACTTGAGGGAAATTTTCTACTGTCCTACAAACCTCTGCACTTGGAGGCCCAACAACGTCTACAAGAAGAAGGTTGTGTAGTAGACATCAAGGTGACAAAAGGTTCATCGTAAAGGGTTACGTCGATGCAAATTTTGACACTGATCCAGATGACTCCAAGTCTCAATCTGGATATATTTTGAAAGTGGGAGCGATTAGCCATAGTAGCTCTGTGCAGAGCATTGTTGACATAGAAATTTGCAAAATACATACGGATCTGAATGTGGCAGACCCATAGACTAAACTTCTCTCACAAGCAAAACATGATCACACCTTAGTACTCTTTGGGTGTTAATCACATAGCGATGTGAACTAGATTATTGACTCTAGTAAACCCTTTGGGTGTTGGTCACATAACGATGTGAACTATGGGTGTTAATCACATGGTGATGTGAACTATTGGTGTTAAATCACATGGCGATGTGAACTAGATTATTGACTCTAGTGCAAGTGGGAGACTGAAGAAAATATGCCCTAGTGGCAATAATAAAGTTATTATTTATTTCCTTATTTCATGATAAATGTTTATTATTCATGCTAGAATTGTATTAACGGGAAACATAATACATGTGTGAATATACAAACAAACATAGTGTCACTAGTATGCCTCTACTTGACTAGCTCGTTAATCAAAGATGGTTAGGTTTCCTAACCATAGACATGAGTTATCATTTGATTAACAGGATCACATCATTAGGAGAATGATGTGATTGACTTAACCCATTCCGTTAGCTTAGCACTTGATCGTTTAGTATGTTGCTATTGCTTTCTTCATGACTTATACATGTTCCTATGACTATGAGATTATGCAACTCCCATTTACCGGAGGAACACTTTGTGTGCTACCAAACGTCACAACGTAACTGGGTGGTTATAAAGGTGCTCTACAGGTGTCTCCGAAGGTACTCATTGAGTTGGTGTATTTCGAGATTAGGATTTGTCACTCCGATCGCCGGAGAGGTATCTCTGGGCCCACTCGGTAATACACATCACTATAAGCCTTGCAAGCATTGTAACTAATGAGTTAGCTGCGGGATGATGTATTACGGAACGAGTAAAGAGACTTGCCGGTAACGAGATTGAACTAGGTATTGAGGTACCGACGATCGAATCTCGGGCAAGTAACATACCGATGACAAAGGGAACAACATATGTTGTTATGCGGTTTGACCGATAAAGATCTTCATAGAATATGTAGGAACCAATATGAGCATCCAGGTTCTGCTATTGGTTATTGACCGGAGACGTGTCTCGGTCATGTCTACATAGTTCTCGAACCCGTAGGGTCCGCACGCTTAACATTCGGTGATGATTTGTATTATGAGTTTATGTGTTTTGATGTACCTAAGGTAGTTCGGAGTCCCGGATGAGATTGGGGACATGACGAGGAGTCTCAAAATGGTCGAGATGTAAAGATCGATATATTAGACGACTATATTCGGATATCGGAAAGGTTCCGAGTGATTTGAGTACTTTTTGAAGTACCGGAGAGTTACGTGAATTCGCCGGGGAGTATATGGGCCTTATTGGGCTTTAGGGGAAAGAAAGGAGAGGCTGCGCGCCCCCCAATGCTTAGTCTGAATTGGACTAGGAGGGGGGGGGGGGGGCGGCGCCCCCTCCTTCCTTCTCTTCTCTTTTCCTTTTCATTCTCTCCTACTCCTACTACTTGGAAGGACTCCTAATTCTACTAGGAAAGGGGGAATCCTACTCCCGGTGGGAGTAGGACTCCCCTAGGGCGCGCCATAGAGAGACCGACTCTTCCCCTCCTCCACTCATTTATATACGGGGAGGGGGCACCCCTTAAAGACACAATAATTGATCATTGATCTTTTAGCCGTGTGCGGTGCCCCCTCCACCATAATCCACCTCTGTCATATCGTAGCGGTGCTTAGGCGAAGCCTTGCGTCGGTAGCATCATCATCATCGTCATCACGCCGTCGTGCTGACGGAACTCTCCCTCGAAGCTCTGCTGGATCGGAGTTCGTGGGACGTCATCGAGCTGAACGTGTGCTGAACTCGGAGGTGTCGTGCGTTCGGTACTTGGATCGGTCGGATCGTGAAGACGTACGACTACATCACCCCCGTTGTGCTAACGCTTCCTCTTTTGGTCTACGAGGGTACGTGGACACACTCTCCCCTCTCGTTGCTATGCATCACCATGATCCTGCGTGTGCGTAGGAAAATTTTGAAATTACTACGTTCCCCAGCAGCACCGGGGCTACATTCGTAGCTTTGGTTGCCGGAGTTCCATCTGGGTCGGGGCGGCGGGATCTGGAGACCTGATTTGGTGGAGCTGCAACCGGCCATGGGTTGAGCTGCATCCGACGGCGCTGCCTCGTGCTGGGACCGACAGGTATGCGGCGCTGGGACAATGGCCACAAGAGTTGGAGGCGACGGCCACAAGTGCTGCAACCAGCACCCACCGATGCTGGAGACAACGACGCCAAGTGCTGGAGAGCTGCAACGACCGGCGTTCAAGGGCGCTTGAAACCACGGCGTCAAGTGCTAGAGATCTGGCGAGGGTCTTTTTTACTGGAAGCAGCCGCAATTTTTGTTACCATGGTCTTATTTTTTTGCTGGAATCAACATTTTTTTCTATCATGTTTTTGTTTTTGCTGGAACCACCTCAATTTTTTGCTACCATGTTTTTGTTTGATAGAAGCAGTGTACAATTTTTGCTACCATCATGTTTGTTTATTGCTGGAACCAACCAAAAAATTGCTACCGTCTTTTTTGTTTGGTGGAACAAGTGTACTCATTTTTTTGCTACAACCGTTTTGAGTTTTGCTACTATCGGTGCTCTCAATTGTTATATCATTTCTTTCATGGCGCGCCGAGACACACGACTATGTGAGGACGAGATTCACAACGAGCGTCAGGGGCCAGTGCGATGACCGACAGAGACAGGCGAGCGCGGAGGGGGGGAAGGGGGAGGGGGGGTGCTTCGATACCGGTCATGTGCTCATTCATGAAAAATACGAGGAGGAAGAACGAGTAGAAGGGGAGGGAGGAGATCATGTGGTTAGGAAGCTTTTTATCGTGCGGTCCTGATGCGACCGACTCAAAGTTGGCCCGGTACGCCGGCGCCTATCAGCCGCCCCAAAAAAAACCCCACCACGCATGATACGCCACACCACCCCGCACGATACGCCGCTCCTGTCGACATTAGTAATAGGGTTATACGTCCACGCCGCCGCCGTCACCGCGGATCCCCAGTGACGCTGCCGACGCCGTTGCCTGTCCCCAGGCCACTGCCACTTCCGCCAATCCCCAGGACGCCGCCGCCGCCGATCCCCATGACACCGATGCTGACGCGGATCCGTACACGCTGCCGCCGTTGCAGATCCCCACACGCCGATGCCGTCCAATAGCATCGCCCGCTGGACCTAACCACGGAGCTGGAGGAGCGCGCTGGATGAGGTACGGGATCGCAGCCGCCGAGCCGAGGTACGGGATCGCCGCCGCTGAGCGACCTTCCTCAATATTTTGTTTAGGGTTCCCCGCCTCTGCCGCCGCCATCGACGGCACCATCGCGGAACCTCAGGCAGGTCAGGACTCCATGCAGGTCGTGCTTGTGTGGAGTCGCCGCACTCCGCACGCCGCTACCGCCGCAGATCCCTGGGGCCGCCACGGCCGCTAATCCCCGCGGACGAAGCCATTCCACGAACGGCCGCTGCAGGCACCACAACAGCAGCTCGTTACCGAGTAAGTTCTTGGCATCCAGCACGCACGTTGGCACCATGCTCTTGGTACGCGGCTGCATGCTCCTCGGTTTCCCTTGCAAGGTGAGCACCATGCGCCGCACCGGGTCAACCTCTTGATCACTCTCTCATGCTGCAGAATATCAGGGGCGTAGATGATGTACAGGATCATCTCGTCCATGCCATGGAACAAAGCCACCTGCTTGACGAGCTCCAAATAGAGGTAAGGCTTGATGCCCCGCTGGATCGACTATTTTTACAATATTGTTGACTTTCTAATGACTGTAGCCCATTTTTTCTTCATTGTTCTTTGGTCTTTTTTGGGAGATTCAACAAATTTCTTCCAAATTATCACAAATGAAGATGTTTATCTGAACCATTATGTAAAAGAATTGGAATCACTGACATATTACATTCTGCCACAATTGCATGAACGAGTGAGTGCTGAGTAGCGAAGCCGATTTTTGCCAGTTCAGATGTCTAGCACCATAATAATAAGACTACTAAAACCAATAATGGTACTATATGTCTTACAAATTAATTTACCCTTACAATGGATTGAGGCAGTAGATTACAGAGGCCTGCATCATGATGGCCCTTTTTTATGTCAGTTGTCTTGGGCGAGTTAAAGGTAACCGCATCTTTCTTACAATTGTTTTGGATTAATATTTTCCCTGTCTGAGCCAACCAAAAGATACTTTCATGCAGCTATTTCTAATTTAATTTAAACCAAGATGACTTTCACCAGTCCCTTTTTTAGTTTTCATGCATTTATCAAGGAAGCTACTTTGTTACTTGGAATGATAAAATAGCTACAATGTAGATATGCTGGTTTTGTGTTTGAATCAGTGTGTTCTGTTATGATGAATGCCTCTTTTATTTGCCAAGCTCTGATGGCTTACCAAGATGTGCCTTTTTTCATTGACTAAGTAATTAAATTAAGAATTTGAAAAAAGTGAAGGTGAGGTAGAGACTATTGGTCCTGTCAAGAAATAATGTTTGTGTTGTTTTAGTCCAGTCAATGTATTGTTTCTCTATCTCGTGAACTGAGAGGTCCTTCGTTCAGGTATTATGGAAGCTCAACCAGGTGCTTTCAGAGTCGACTGATTAGAAGCTAGACACTTGTTCTTTTTATTTCATAATTTACTTTGTTGTGATCCCAACAATTTGTTTTTATTTCAAAATTGGTACTAATCTTGGCATAGCAAACTTGTATGCTGCTAAGACCATAATTTGAAGTGAGATTGTGCTCAATCAACCATTATTTGGCTCCGCTGAACGTAATAGCAGGGTGTAACTCTTCTATTCTTGCAACAGTTAGTCCTAAAGGACCTTTGGTCCTTTAAATATGTTGAAATATTAATACAAATGTAGCATCAATGGCATTAAAATGGAATATGAAATTGGCAGTTCGATATTGGTGTTTGGTAGATAGGTTTCTCATCTGTGATATTTTCGCATATGATTTGCTGCTTTATAAACTTGTATAACTATGCACTGCTGTGTAATATAGATAACAATTATGTATTGATATTCTATCATGGCCTGCTTGATGTTGTTATGAAAGTCGTTTCTGGTGCATATGAAAGAAAGTTCCTAAATATCATGATTGCACCGAACAACAAAGTGCATTTCTATAGAATCTGTTGGTTTATTTTTTTATAGAATCTTCCCTTACTCACATGTTATTACCAGGATATCTATTATACTACCATCTTCATATGTAGCTGTGGAAATAAAATCAGAGAATGATGTGATGTAGCTGCTTTACTCCTTATTTCTTACTCCCTCCGTTCCTAAATATAAGTCTTTTTAGAGGTTTCAAATGGACTACATCATATGGATGTATATAGACATATTTTAGAGTGTAGATTCACTCATATTGCTCTGTATGTAGTTCCTTGTTGAAATGTCTAAAAAGACTTATATTTAGGAACGGAGGGAGTATTTGGAACTCATTTCTTCATGCGAACACCAGGGTTTGTTCAGTGGCAACATGTGGTGAGATAGACAAGAACACAGCTTGGCATTGGGCAAAGGAGAATAATGCACATGTGATATTATCTACATCGATTCCCTTATTACCATGGTTGTATTCTGCTAACTTGCCATCTACTTACTAGAATTGGTCACAAATGATAGTGCGGTTTGAAGGTAAAATATTTGTGTTTTTCATTCTTTCATTGAATAGTCAGATCGATCCTTAATAAAGCATGTTGCATCTAATGTCACCATTATAGAGATTTGATCTATTCACTTTCTCGTGCTTACACATTAATATTAGAGCCTGTTGCTAGTAAGGCAAGGTATTATTGCACATTGATTATTGATTATTTTCTGTTTCAAATTCTAGACCACATCCTTTATCTCTACCGTGAGCAAGGAGTCTGATACCAACTGCTAATTAAGTTTTGTCTTTTTTTTTTCACTCAGTTGCATTCAGTGTGTAATACATTTACATTGGTTTCAAATAGTACAACTGCGGACATATCCACCTATGCAGAACACCCAACTATTTCATCCGGTGAACTGCGTAGATCTTCTATGTGCATCTCCGTCATGTTTAACTACAACATGCTTATGTGATCTTATCATGAAGTCATTTTTCAGTTTGTGTGCAACGTAACTACATGTAAATTTGTAATACACCAACTTTTTTCTTCCTTTTTGTTTTTCGATTGACTCAATTTACCATCTCAAATGTCATTCCCTTTATAGCTAGCACATCATCTCCAAAGAATTTATTTAAGTTGAAATCCAGTAATTAAATGTTGATCGCATAAGCAGGCTGATGGTATATTGGTTGAATTTTTTTATTCCTACTGTATTGAACTAAAACTGTTCTTTCCTGAATATATTGGATCGCAAAGAACTAAATCTATCTACAATGTCTTTGGGCATATTCTGAATTTGCAGAGTTAGCACAAACCTGAAAGCGTATATGCAGCTCCCAGATGTTGCAGGCAAAAGGAAGGGCACATACGTCATGCGATACCATGTATCTGGTAGTGGTTTCGTCCCCAGACGCTATGCATTCATTGTCTGGTTTGTATGTATTTGTGATTTTCCAACTAATATAGTGTTAGCTCTATGTTAACCTTCTTTTAGGTACTTCCCAGGATTTTCTTTGTAGGAAACCCCAAAAATATAAATAGGTGTATTTTCCCATGAAGATGCTAAATTTTGTTGGTCTTATTTATGGGATAGCAAAACCATTTTTGTGTGCACTTAATTGTCAGGTTGGACGCACCGGGTGTTGGGAGTTTTGAGCAGATTAACACCAATACTGCTTCTATATCCACCTCTACTATTATTGCTTCTATATTTCCTTATTGCATGTCTTTGTTTCCGGTAGGCCACGCCACCCTTTTCTACTAAGTTATATACATCCAATATGTTGGTGTTGTGACCTGTATGTAGACGAAATATCTTAGGTTTGTATGAATAATTTGTATGTGATTTCATACAGTATCTTGTTGACGCTATGAGCATCGATTGTCATATAAGATGAAGGAGCTTCTAGCGCCAGTTCCGATCAGTGATTATATGAAGGCAACAATAAAATATTTGAAGCAACAGTGGGGCACAAGGTTGGTGCCAGTAATCTATAGAGGTCTGAAGGAAAGACGACATGATTATTTGAGTTGGTTGAGAATCACCCATGTCATAGCTACATCAGTTAATCTTGGATTTGCCCTGGTGGCACTTTGATCGCACCACACCAAAAGGTCTAGAAGATCAAGATATATGCACACAAATGATTATTTTGCTAATTAAATTGGTCAGTGTAATACTCATACAACTACCATCATAAGACACTGCCATCTCATCTATGCAGGTAGGCTTACTATTTTTCACTGTGTTTTTGTGTTTGTTTCCTGTGTTTACTACCATCTCATCTATGTAGGCAGGCTTACTGTTTTTCAATTTTTTTCGGCTTTGTTTCTTGTGTTTATTGCCATTTTCCCATTCCCTCGAGATACTTTAGCTGTCGCTACTCTTTTCATTTATGTAAAATACATTTTCTTTAAAAACTTGATTATTTGAACTTCTAGACCATCTACCTTTTTTGGGACACTGCAGGACATGGTTGATTATCAGGTGAGTGAATTCTGGCGAGAATGAATCAAGTAAGTTTTCATAGTTGGTCTATTCAAAATGGATGAAAGGGACCAGTTACTGTGGATATAAGTTTGCACTCTGTCTTCCTGCTCACTCAACCAATGTGTTCATGGGAGACTTATTTTAGGGAAACATAAAAACAATTATTTTTTCTATGCGTAGTATTAAATATGCTCTTAAATTTTAGAATATTATTTTTTTGCCAGATTTTAAATGTTAGGCTTCAATAAATCTGAAATTTCTATAGTTTGATTTGCTATGTTTATTTCACGCTTACCACTAGGAAATGCTTCATTTTAATCATTTTATTTGGTGCACACCATTGTAAGTGTATTATTATAAGAAATCAAGTCTATTCTAGAAGAATATTCACTCATGATAGTTTTAAGTTTTGGTAAAGCAGAATGTGTAAATTCATTTTAAATTGTCCAACAGATAATAAATTGTTCCGCGTAAAAGAAAATGATGCTTACAAAAAATTATGCTTGATTAGGATTTAACGATGAGGGACGCTACTTGGGATGATGCTTAATTAGGTAGATGACACATTAATGGTGTGCTAGCCATTAATGATGATGCTCTTATTTTACAAGGTTTATATAAAGAGGGAGAATGCTGACAGTTAGAATTTTAGGCTGGAAAAGAAGTAAATATTAGAGACCTATTCTGCATAATTTCAAAAGTTTTGAAACTTCATGGGAGTAAGTTTTAGAATATATAAAAAATATTGGGGAAAAAAGTATCAGAGAGGGCCACCCACCATCCACGAGGGTGGGGGTGTGCCCTACATCCCTGGGCGTGCCCCCGTGCCTCGTGGTCCCCTTGGCAGCCTTTTGACTATATGGAGTCTTTTATCGAGAAAAAAATCATAAGCAAGCTCACGGAACGAAACTTCGCCGCCATAAGGTGAAACCTTGACAGAATCAATCTAAGGCTCCGGCAGAGCTGTTCTGTCGGGAAAACTTTTCTTTGGGAGGGGGAAATCATCATCATCGTCATCACCAACAATCGGGGTCAATCTCCACCAACTTCTTCATCAGCACCATTTTGTCTCAAACTTTAGTTCATCTCTTGTATCTAATCTTTGTCCCAAAGCCTTAGATTGGTAGATGTCGATTGTTAGTAGTGTTGATTATTCCTTGTAGTTGATGTTAGTTGGTTTATTCGGTGGAAAATCATATGTTTAAATCCTTTATGCATATTAATACTCTTCTGATTATGAACATGAATATGATTTGTGAGTACTTACGTTTGTTCCTGAGGACATAGGAGAAGTTTTGCTATAAGTAGTCATATGAATTTGGTATTCGTTTGATATTTTGATGAGATGTGTGTTGTCTTTTCTCTAGTGGTGTCATGTGAACGTCGACTATATAACACTTCACCATTGTTTGAGTTTATAGCAAGGCATTGAGAAGTAATAAGTAGATGATGGGTTGCTAAAGTGATAGAAGTTTAAACCCAAGTTTATGAGTTGCTTCGTAAGGGATTGATTTAGATCCATATATTTCATGCTATGATTATGTTTACCTTAATACTTCTTTTGTAGTTGTGGATGCTTGCAATAGGGATTAATCATAAGTGAGATGCTTGTCCAAGGAAGGGCGGTACTCAAACACCGGTCCACCCACATATTAAATTTTTAAAGTATCAAACGCGAATCATATGAGGATAATGAAAACTAGCTTGACGATAATTTTTATGTGTCCTTATGAGCGTTTTCCTTCATATAAGAGTTTGTCTAGACTTGTTCTTTGCTAAAAAAAGATTGGATCATTTTGCTGCATCTTATTTACTTTTACTATTTGTTACCCGTTACAAATTACCTCATCACAAAATTATCTGTTACCGATAATTTCAGTGCTTGCAGAGAATATCTTGCTGAAAATTGCTTATCATTTCCTTCTGCTCCTTGTTGGATTCGACACACTTACTTATCAAAACGACTACGATAGATCCCCTATACTTGTGGGTCATTAAGCCTCTTTTCTGACGCCGTTGCCGAGGAGTGAAGCGTCTTTGGTGAGTGGAATTTGGTAAGGAAAAATGTATATAGTATGCTGAAATTTACTGTCACTTGTTAATATAGAACATAATACTTTGAGGGGCTTATTCGGGGTCTCTTCACCCCGACTAGTAGAGCAAAGAGTTGCTCCTCAACCTACTGAACCTACTAAAAATGTTTACTTTGAAATTTCTTCGGGTATGATAGAGAAACGACTAGCTAATCCTTTTACAGGAGATGGAATATTATATCCCGATTTGCACCTAATATATGTGAATGAAGTTTGTGGATTATTTAAGCTTGTGGGTATGCGCAAGGATGTTATTAAGAAGAAGATTTTCCTTTATCTTTAAAGGGAAAGGTATTGGCATGGTTTAGGCTATGTGATGATATGGGATCATGGGACTACTACCGATTGAAATTGAAATTTCATCAGAAATTTTAGTCTATGCATCTTGTTCATCGTGACTGTAATTATATATATATATTTTGGCCTTACGAAGGAAAAAATATCGCTCAAGCTTGGGGGAAGGCTTAAATCAATGCTATATTCGTGCCCCAATCATGAGCTCTTAAGAAAAATTATTATTCAAAATTTTTATGCTCAGCTTTCTCTCGATAATTGCTCCATGCTCGATACTTCTTGCACTGGCTCTTTTATGATGAAAACTATTGAATTTAAATGTGATTTATTGAAAAGAATTAAGCGCAACTCTGAAGATTAGGATCTCAACGAAGGTAAGGAGTCAGGTATAACACGTAAGTTTGATTGTGTTAAATCTTTTATGGATACTGATGGTTTCCGTGAATTTAACACAAATATGAACTTGACTTTGAGATAGTAGCTTCTTTCTGTGAATCATTTGCTACTCATGTTGATTTCCCTAAGAAAAAGTGGTTTAAATATAATCCTCCCATTAAAGTAAAAGTAGTTGCATCTATTAAAGTTGAAGAAAAGATTATCATTTATAATGATTCTATTGTTCCTACTGCTTTTATTGTGAAACCATCCTTCCCTGCTAGAATAAAGGATCATGCTAAAGCTTCAACTGTGGTTCGTAGAACATCTACTCTCTCTGATCAAATTAAAGTTGAACCTAGTTTTGCTATGGTTAAAGATCTCTTGTCCGATAATATTGATAGGCATGTTATTTACTTCTGTGATGAAGCTGCTAGAATTGCTAGACCCGATACTAAGAATAAATATAGACCTGTTGTAGGCATGCCTGTTATTTCTGTTAAAATAGGAGATCATTGCTATCATGGCTTATGTGATATGGGTGCTAGTGCAAGTGCAATACGTCATTCCTTATATAAAAAAATTATGCATGATATTGCACCTGCTGAGATAGAGGAAATTGATGTTACAATTAAGCTTGCCAATAGAGACACTATTTCACCAGTTGAGATTGTTAGAGATGTTGAAGTCTTGTGTGGGAAAGTTAAATATCTTGTTGATTTTCATGTTCTTGATTCCCCACAAGATGACTTTTGTCCAATTATATTTGACAGACCTTTCTTAAATACTGTTAATGTTAAGATAGACTGCAAAAATGATGTAGTTACTATTGGTTTGGGGGATATGTCTCATGAGTTTAATTTTGCTAAATTTCGTAGACAACTCCATGATAAAGAATTGCCTAGTGAAGATGTAATTATTGGTCTTGCTTCTATTGCCGTGCCTCCTAACAATCCTTTAGAACAATATTTGCTAGACCATGAAATGATATGTTATGAATGAAAGAAGGGAAATAGATGAAGTATTATTTATACAGGGACCTATTTTGAAACACAACTTGCATGCTGAAATTCTAGGGGATCCTCCTCCATCCAAAGGTGATCCCGTGTTTGAGCTTAAACCTTTACATGATACTCTTAAATATGATTATCTTGATGAGAAAAAGATCTATCCTGTTATTCTTAGTGCTAACCTTTCAGAGCTTGAGGAAAAGAAATTATTGAAAACTCTGAAGAAGCATCGTGCTGCTATTGGATATACTTTTGATGGTTTTAAGGGCATTAGTGTCACTCTATGCCAGCACAAAATAAAATTGGAGAAGGATGCGAAACCGGTTGTTGATCACCAACGACGGTTAAACCCTAAGTTGAAAGAAGTGGTAAGAAAGGAAAATACTAAAGTTTCTAGAGGCAGGTATAATTTATCCCGTTGCTGATAGTCAGTGGGTAAGTCTTGTTTATTATGTCCCTAAGAAGGGAGGTATTACTGTTGTTTCTAATGATAAAGATGAATTGGTCTCACAAAGAATTGTTACAGGTTATAAAATGGTAATTGATTTCCGCAAGTTAAATAAAGCTACTAAAAAGGATCATTACCCTTTACCTTTTATTAATCAAATTCTAGAAAGATTACCCAAACATACACATTTTTGCTTTCTAGATGGTTATTCTGCTTTCTCTCAAATACCTGTGTCAAAAGAGGATCAAGAAAAGACAACTTTTACTTGCTCTTTCGGTACCTTTGCTTATAGACGTATGCCTTTTGGCTTATGCAATGCACCTGCTACCTTTTAAAGATGTATAACTGCTATATTCTCTGACTTTTGTGAAAAGATTGTTAATGTATTCATGGATGATTTTTCTGTATATGGAACTTCTTTTGATGATTGCTTAAGAAACCTTGATCGAGTTTTGCAGAGATGTGAAGAAACTAATCTTGTCTTGAACTGGGAGAAGTGCCACTTTATGGTTAATGAAGGTATTGTTTTGGGGCATACAATTTCTGAAAGAGATATTGAAGTTGATAAAGCTAAAGTTGATGCTATTGAAAAGATGTTGTGTCCCAAGGACATTAAAGGTATAATAAGTTTCCTTGGTCATGCCGTTTTTTTATAGGAGGTTCATTATGGACTTCTCTAAAATTTCTAGGCCTCTGACTAATCTCTTAGAAAAAGATGTTCTTTTTGTCTTTGATGATTGTGTAGAAGCATTTGAAATACCTAAGAAAAGTTTTATTTCTGCACCTATTGTTTAGCTTTCTGATTGGAATTTACCATTTGAAATTATGTGTGATGCTAGTGATTATACTGTAGGGGTTGTTCTAGGACAAAGAGTTGATAAGAAATTAAATGTTATCCAATATGCTAGTAAGACTCTGGACAATGCCCAGAGAAATTATGGTATTACTGAAAAAGAATTTTTAGCAGTTGTATTTGCTTGTGATAAATTCAGACCTTATATAGTTGATTCTAAAGTAACTGTTCACACTAATCATGCCACTATTAAATATCTTATGGAAAAGAAAGATGTTAAACCTAGACTTATTAGATGGGTTCTCTTGCTACAAGAATTTGATTTGCATATTATTAATAGAAAGGAAGCTGAGAACCCCGTTGTAGACAACTTGTCTAGGTTAGAGAATGTTCTTGATGACCCACTACCTGTTGATGATATTTTTTCTGATGAACAATTAGCTGTCATAAATGCTTCTCGTACTGCTCCATGGTATGCTGATTATGCTAATTATATTGTTGCTAAATTTATACCACCTAGTTTCACATACCAACAAAAGAAAAAGGTCTTCTATGATTTAAGAAATTACTTTTGGGATGACCCATACCTTTATAAAGAAGGAGTAGATGGTGTCATTAAACGTTGTGTACCTGAGCATGAACAGGAACAGATCCTACGCAAGTGTCACTCCGAGGCTTATGGAGGACACCATGCTGGAGATAGAACTGCACATAAGGTATTGCAATCTGGTTTTTATTGGCCTACTCCCTTCAAGGATGCCCATAAGTTTGTTTTGTCTTGTGATGAATGTCAAAAAATTGGTAATATTAGTAGACATCAAGAAATGCCTATGAATTATTCGCTTGTTATTGAATCATTTGATGTTTGGGGCTTTGATTATATGGGACCGTTTCCTTCTTCTAATGGGTATACATATATTTTAGTTGCTGTTGATTACATTACTAAGTGGGTAGAACCTATTCCAACTAGTAGTGCCGATCATAACACCTCTATTAAGATGCTTAAAGAAGTTATTTTTTTAAGGTTTGGAGTCCCTAGATATTTAATGACTGATGGTGGTTCACATTTTATTCATGATAATTTTCGTAAAATGCTTGCTAAGTATGATGTTAATTATAGAATTGCATCTCCTTATCACCAACAGTCTAGTGTTCAAGTAGAATTGAGCAACAGAGAGCTTAAATTAATTTTGCAAAAGACTGTTATAGATCTAGAAAAAATTGGTCCAAGAAACTTGATGATGCATTATGGGCCTATAGAACTACATATAAAAATCCTATGGGTATGTCTCCGTATAAGATGGTTTATGGAAAAGTATGTCGCTTACCTCTCGAATTAGAACATAAGGCATATTGGGCCATTAAAGAGCTCAACTATGACTTCAAACCTGCCGGTGAGAAGAGGCTTTTTGACATTAGCTCACTTGATGAATGGAGAACCCAGGCCTATGAGAATGCCAAACTGTTTAAAGAATAAGTTAAAAGATGGCATGACAAAAGGACACAAAAACGTGAGTTTAATGTAGGTGATTATGTATTGCTATACAACTCTCATTTAAGATTTTTTGCAGGCAAACTCCTTTCTAAATGGGAAGGTCCTTACGTCATCGAGGAGGTCTATCGTTCCGGTGCCATAAAAATAAACAACTTCGAAGGCACAAATCTGAGTGTCGGTGCCAAAACCGGCGGATCTTGGGTAGGGGGTCCCGAACTGTGCGTCTAAGGCGGATGGTAACGTGAGGCAGGGAACACGATGTTTTACCTAGGTTCGGGCCCTCTTGATGTAGGTAAAACCCTACGTCCTACTTGATTAATATTGATGATATGGGTAGTACAAGAGTAGATCTACCACGAGATCAGAGAGGCTAAACCCTAGAAGCTAGCCTATGGTATGATTGTATGTTGTCCTACGGACTAAAACCCTCTGGTTTATATAGACACCGGAAAATGCTAGGGTTATACAAGGTCGGTTACAAAGGAGGAGATATACATGTCCGTATTGCCTAGCTTGCCTTCCACGCCAAGTAGAATCCCATCCGGACACGAAATGAAGTCTTCAATCTTATATCTTCATAGTCTAACAGTCCGGCCAAAGAATATAGTCCGGCTGTCCGGAGACCCCCTAATCCA
Source organism: Triticum aestivum (assembly GCF_018294505.1). Taxonomy (NCBI): domain Eukaryota; kingdom Viridiplantae; phylum Streptophyta; class Magnoliopsida; order Poales; family Poaceae; genus Triticum; species Triticum aestivum. The sequence goes on along the minus strand of NC_057800.1, from coordinate 287,243,018 downwards.
GGACTCCCTCAGTAGCCCCTGAACCAGGCTTCAATGACGATGAGTCCGGCACGCAGTATTGTCTTCGGCATTGCAAGGCGGGTTCCTCCTCCGAATACATCACGGAAGAATTTGAATATAAGGATAGTGTCTGACCCTACAAAATAAGTTCCACATACCACCGTAGAGAGAATAATATTTTCACAAATCTAATTTGCTGACTTGTTTTGGCAACACGACATTACGTCATGGCCCGGTGATTATTCGAACCGTTTCCTTTAACTAGCCCCGCACATAACGCGAGGCAGCTTTTTGACACGTCTTGTCAAAGCAGAGATCGTGTCCCCTTATCACGGGATTCTTATCAATACGGGTGTGGGTAACCCAACTGCGCCATCGATTATGGCGCCTTGGGGATAAGCGAGTTTTACAAGGCTAGTGGGGACGCATAGTTTCGTCCGCCCATATAAAGGGATAAGGATTCACCTTTTCATCCACGCCTTCTTCCTCCTTTGCTCATCCATTTTCGCACAGTCGAGCTCCAGCGCCCAAGTCCGCACTTCCCACCTCAACCCTCTCCAACCATGTCCGGAGCGGGAGGCAGGTGGATGATCTCCTCCGTCACGGAGGGACACATCAAGAAGCTGAGGAGAACCGGATACCTGCCCGACGACATCGCGCACCGGCTCCCAGATGAGGGGCAGCTCATCCCCACCCCCAGGCCCCACGAGAGGGTAGTGTTCCTTACCCATTTCCTCCGCGGACTGGGATTCCCTCTCCACCCACTCGTCCGGGGGCTCATGTTCTACTACGGTCTGGATTTCCACGATCTGGCCCCGAACTTCATCCTCAATATCTCGGCGTTTATCATCGTGTGCGAGGCCTTCCTCCGCGTCAAGCCCCACTTCGGCTTATGGCTGAAAACCTTTAATGTCAAGCCGAAGGTAGTGAGCGGCCGCCAGGCGGAGTGCAGACGCGCCATGGTGGGCAAGATGCCCAACGTCACATGGCTCGAGGGTTCCTTCGTGGAGACCATAAAGGGGTGACAATCGGGATGGTTCTATATCACCGAGCCGCGTGACCCCGAATGGGCAGCGGCCCCCGAGTTCCGATCTGGCATCCCCACACGGCTCACCTCCTGGCAAGAGAAGGGCCTATCCTGGGGTAGTTCGGGAGAGCTGACCGGACTCCAAACATGTATCAAAAACATGGTGAGCAAGAAGCTCAAACTCATCAACGTAGTCAAGGTCATGCTCATCCGCCGGATCCTCCCGTGTCAACGACGGGCTTTCAACTGATGGGAGTTCAACCTGGCCCAACACCAAACTCTGAACATGCTCTTCGACACAGACGAGGATGCCTGGAAGGTACTATTCAAGGGCGCCGAGGTTCCCCTCCCACTACCGAGGATCGCGGATTCTGCGCGAAGCGCCAAGCCAGCGCGGTAAGTTGTTTTTTACCTCTTACAGGATACTCGTTTTTCATAGTTTGACCCTATGCGGGATCTAAGCTCCCGTACCTTTGACAGGACTGGGTGGAGACGTCGGGGCAGATTAACTGTCCGGCCCCTTTGCCTGAAGACACTGCGGACGCTCTCCTAACGGAGATACTGACCCCGGCTCCTTACAAGGTGCCGGAGAAGACCAAGAAGGCCAAGGGAACCCGAAAGAGTTCCCGACGCCAGGTGATATCGGACTCATCGTCCGAGGACTCCTCGGCGCACTCCTCCCACGAAGATGAGGAGGAAGATGAAGACGCTCCCCCTCCAGTCGGGGGAGACAAGAAAAGGAAGGCCGCCCCAACTGGGGGGCCGAAGGGTCCAAGAAGGGAAGGACTCTTCTTCCGGACAGTTCTACCACCACCGCCGAAGGCGAAGATGAGTGGCTGCCAAGGGCCAAGCCCCTGGGGAAGTCGTAAGTATTCGGATACCAGAGTAGCTCATAGCATTCCTTTGTCGCACTGTTTCTCCTAACGCCGAATCATAATTATGCAGACCACCTCAAGCCCGTACGACGTATCTTCGTTGGATGGCTCCCTGGACTCGTTGGATATGGATAGCGATCCACTTCCGACCGCCACCTCCCCTGTCCCTACGGACAATGCCGAGGTGTTGTCTCAAGAGGCACCAGGTCGAGGGGAGACAGTCCCGGAGGTGCCTCAAGGCGACCTTCCAGACTCCGGGAGCAGAGGGAACAAGGCCCCTGAGGGCTCCGAGTTCGGCCCTCAGCCGAACACCGCGCCGGAACCTCCAGTGGTTCCGGACTCGGGCAGGCGGCCTCCTTCCAAGAGGGGCAAGACGCCTGTGCCGGTGACCTCTATCCATCTAGAGGCGCCGGACAATCTGCTGGGAGCGCTTTGCAGCGCTTTCATCGACGAGAAGCACCGTACTATAATGAGTGCGGTGGTCCAGAAGGTTCAGTCCTCCAAGAGCGGACTGACTGAAGCCTGTGCCAGCCTTCTAACAGGCTTTGAGGTAAGTGTTTAAAATATAGGAAAAATATTACCGCATAGACAGTAGCCCCTGATGCTCTGTTCGGTGTTCACAAAGAAAAGCCAAACAGAGGATCAAACAATATCGCAGGAGTCTAATATAAGTATGTCAATATGCGTATGCAAGCTTCGCTGCTGGCATCTGCCGCACTAACTGCGGAGGTCGCCGCATTGAAGCAGGAACTTAACGGGTCCAAGGACGAGCTCGGCCTTGCCAAGAGGCAGCTCGAGGAGAACAAAGGTAAGTAGTACCTAGTCTATGGATATGTATAAAAAGAATGCAATTGCAAAATGACAGGATCATCATGAATTTGCGAGGGGCCACGACCGAAGTGGCGACCCTAAAGCAAGAGCTGTCTGAGGCCGAAGATAAAGTGGCTAAGGAGCGCACCGAGCGGGAAAGGCAAGAGGCTCGGGTGGGTGAGGTGCAGCAAGAGCTCCAAGCTCTCATAACAAAGCACGAGGCGTTGGCGCTTGACTCGAAGACGCGAGAGTCTGAGCTTGCCGCGGCCCTTGAGAGCGCGCAGAATGCCAAGGCGGAAGCCCAAAAGGCCCTCTAGGAGATTAACGCGATGAAGAAAATAGTGGCGGGTAAGGCATTCTATATGCAAAGCAAGCATGTGAAAGTAAATTACCTGTTACTTACCTGAATCCGGAGCTCTCCAAGAGCATTCGCAGATTTTCCCCGCAGCGTGTCGGATGCCGCACAGTTTTACCAGGCCGAGGAGGGAAGCTCAACGGAGAAGCTGTTCTGGTCCCAGTATACTGGGACCGAACACCCGGTGCCTATGAGCGACTAGCTGAAGCAGCTGGTCGAGCTACACAAGGTAGCCGAACAGGCCATGAAGGGCTTCATAGTTCGGATGTGGCCTGGCGACGCCCTTCCCAACAGCTACTTCGGCTTGGTGAGGCGACTTATCGATGCCTACCCATGGTTGGAAGTCGGTAAGCGGTCCGTCTGCATCGAAGGTGCACGCCGGGCTTTCGCCCGTGTGAAAGTGGAGTGGGCCAAGCTAGACGCTGTGAAGCTGATCAAGGAAGGGCCGCCGGAGGGCAAGAAGCATCGCCACCCTGAAATGTACTATGAGGGTGTCCTGAAGGGTGTCCGTCTCGTAGCGGACGAGTGTACCAAAGATATAATATTCGAGTAAACTTGCTCATGTAATCCTGTAGTTATGAAAACTTGTTCATATGCGCTATGCAACGCTTGTTTGAATTTAAAATATTACCTTCTGTTTGACTGTTTATCCAATCTGAGAGATGGGTAGTCCTCGGCTTCTGCCCCCATACCACGAGTGCTGGGGTGTTTGGGATAAACCTGAGCACTCTTGTTCCCATTTTTGGGTCCTTCGAGGGAGGTGCTCAGCACAGCGAACAAGGCAACCGGACTAATAATGCTTTATCACTCTCACTTAGCCATAGAATTCTATAATTTTAAATTTCGGCGAAGCCCCTGGTATTCGGAAGACCGAATTCGGGGCACGATACACGCCTTAAGCCGGACAGGGCCGACTCCTCGCTCTAAGCGGCATAATTATTTAGGGACTCGAAAACCTCTCGAACAACGACCAGTCTCTCGTCTTATCATGACAGTCAGTTTTAACTTTCTCTACTGAGGTGCTTAGCCCAGCTGAACCGGGGCACAATCGCAGTAGTTCTCCCAGTGCTACCTTAGCCGATATAGCGGAACGTAAGGTACCAAAACATGGGAGCCGGGCAAACCCAACTATTGACCCAAGACATGATTCGGAGCTGATGCATATAATGCTATAAGTTCGGGGTGCCGCACTGTCAAAAGTGTTCGGACTTCTCACGCCATATTGTGGGGTACTTAAGCCCCTAGCATATTGGCCGTACCTGAGTGTACGGTTGCAAGGTGTCATTAATGAACACACACACACACACACACACACACACACACACACATATATATATAACAAGAATGCAATAATAGTCGTAATGTTATGCATTGTTTATTCAAAAAGGTACGTTCAAGCAGAATGATACAGATAGTGCGATAAGCAAAAAGTAGGACTATGTCCCTTCCAAGGGCAAGCTGAGGAATATTATTAAAGCAAATATTTCACTCGTTATCGTAATCCATCTGGGAGTTCTATGGTGTGACGTAGCTTTCTGCCTCCTTGGTTGCTGCATCATGTGTTCGGAAATCATGCTGCCGGACAGGGTTTCCGGAGATTAAAGTCCTGAAAGAGAAAAATAACAAAGCGGGAAGCCCCTAGTGCGGTTTAAGCCGCGTATTGGGGCGTGCCGTAGTTGTGCCCCCCTCCCCGCCTGTGCCCATGGTATTTTTAATGCGTAATTATGTATGCGTGGCACGAATTTCACCGTTTGGCTTGGGCCGGGGTGGGGGCCGCATTGCTACGCGAGCTCAGATCGTGCCAGGCGGTCTAGTTGCCGATTACTCCGAGCGTGCTTGAAGGTGTCCGAGTCTTGAAACGCCGAACTGGTGGATTGCCTTGAGAGACTGATTTGCACTTCTGCTGCGAGGGCTGCAGTGTGCTCCTCCGTGTGGAGAGAGCGCTCTGTGTTTCCATTAACTGTGATGACCCCCCGAGGTCCTGGCATCTTGAGCTTGAGGTATGCATAATGCGGTACCACATTGAATCTCGCAAATGCGGTTCGCCCGAGCAGTGCATGATAGCCACTGCGGAACGGGACTATATCGAAGATTAATTCTTCGCTTTGGAAGTTATCCGGGGATCCGAAGACCACATCCAATGTAATTGAGCCTGTGCAATGGGCCTCTACACCTGGAATGACGCCTTTAAAGGTCGTTTTTGTGGGTTTGATCCTTGAGGGGTCTATACCCATTTTGCGCACTGTGTCCTAGTAAAGCAGGTTCAGGCTGCTGCCGCCATCCATAAGGACTCGAGTGAGGTGAAATCCGTCGATGATTGGGTCTAGGACCAGTGCGGCGAATCCGCCATGATGGATACTAGTGGGGTGGTCCCTGCGATCGAAGGTGATCGGACAGGAGGACCATGGGTTGAACTTTGGGCGACTGGCTCCAACGCATATACGTCCCTGAGCGCACGCTTCCGCTCCCTCTTGGCGATGTGGGTTGCGTATATCATGTTCACCGTCCGCACTTGTGGGGGGAACCTCTTCTGTCCTCTGGTGTTCGGCTGCCGGGGCTCTTCCTCGTCATCGCTATGTGGCCCCTTATCTTTGTTTTCGGCAATTAACTTGCCGGCCTGCTTGAATACCCAACAATCCCTATTGGTGTGGTTGGCTGGCTTGTCGGGGGTGCCGTGTATTTGACACGAGCGATCGAGTATGCGGTCCAAACTGGACGGGCCCGGAGTGCTTCGTTTGAATGGCTTTTTCCGCTGACCGGGTTTAGAGCCTTTGAATCCGGCATTGACTGCCGTATCCTTAGTGTTATCGCTGTTAATGCGGCGCTTGTGTTTGTTGCGACGTGACCTGCTATTGCCGTCCTTGGTATCCGAAGTACCATGGTTCTTTGATATGTTATTACTGCGAGCCAGCCATCTGTCTTCTCCCGCACAAAAGCGAGTCATGAGTGTCGTGAGGGCTGCCATAGATTTCGGCTTTTCCTGACCAAGGTGCCAGGCTAGCCACTCGTCGCGGATGTTGTGCTTGAAAGCTGTTAGGGCCGCTGCATCCGGATAGTCGACGATTTGATTTTTCTCTGTTAGGAACCATGTCCAGAATTGCCTGGCCGATTCTTCTGGCTGCTGAATTATGTGGCTCAAGTCATCGGCATCTGGTGGTCGCACATAAGTGCCCTGAAAGTTGTCGAGGAATGCGGCCTCTAGATCTTCCCAACAGCTAATGGACTCTGCTGGCAAGCTGTTAAGCCAATGCCGCGCTGGTCCTTTGAGCTTTAGTGGAAGGTATTTGATGGCGTGTAAGTCATCACCGCGGGCCATGTGGATGTGGAGGAGGAAATCCTCAATACATACCGCAGGATCTGTTGTGCCGTCGTATGATTCAATATTTACGGGTTTGAAACCCTCTGGGATTTGATGATGCATTACTTCGTCTGTGAAGCATAGGGGGTGTGCGGCGCCTTTGTACTGGGCTATATCGCGACGCAGCTCCAATGAGTCTTGTCCGCTGTGTTCGGCCCGGCCGGATTTACTTTTACTGTATCCGGCGTGACGTTTATTGTCTCGCATAGTGGCGCGCCCTCGTGATCCGTAGATCGATCTTGCATGTTTTGCTTTGTCCTCCAATACGTCTCGCAGGTCTGGCGTATTTCCCCATGCCTTTTTATTTGAATGGCGTCGGGGTGCAGGCTGAGCTTTTGGCTGGAATGCCTCTCTATTGCGGCCACGAGGTGGCCGATCAGCCCCGTCATACGCTTCTTCCTCCAGTCGGGGTAGCAACCTGCATTTTGGGTAACTCTTGGAGGGGCGCTCGAGTTTATATTCCTCGGCCGCGAGGACTTCGGTCCACCTGTCAGCTAGCAGATCTTGATCAGCTTGAAGCTGTTGCTACTTTTTCTTAAGGCTATTTGCTGTGGCCATAAGCCGGTGCTTGAAGCGCTCTTGTTCGACGGGATCCTCTGGCACGGCGAATTCGTCATCGCCGAGGCTTGCCTCGTCTTCGGATGGGGGCATGTAATTATCATCCTCCGCCTCTCCATCTGCCGCTCTCTCAAGAAGGCTGGCTCCTCCATCCTCCTGCTCTAAATCTTGCTGGAGGGGATTGTTGTTGTCTTCGGCACTATCCGGAGTGTTATTATCTCCTGTGCCGGTATCACCACTTTTGCTTTGGCGGGACTTAGAGCGGCGCCGCTGACGTCAGCGCTTGGGTTGCTTCTTGGAGGGGTCATCCTCCGCTGTCTCGTCGCCATTACCTTCTTTGGGTGTGTCCACCATGTATATATTGTATGATGAGGTGGCTGTCCAGTGCCCTGTGGGCAGTGGTTCCTCTTCGTCTCCCGCATCATCGTCCATACCGTCGATGTCTTCGGAGTCGAAGTTGAGCATGTCGGTTAAGTCATCGACAGTGGCTACTAAGTGGGTGGTGGGTGGGCCGTGAATTTCTTCATCGTTCACATCCCAATCCTGTGGGACATAGTTCGGCCAGGATCCTCCTGACAAGAAGAGAGACCTTAATGAGTTCAGTATGTCGCCAAAGGGCGAGTGCTGAAAAATATCCGCGGAGGTAAACTCCATAATCGGCGCCCAATCGATTCGCTAGGAACGGACACAGGCGGTTCGGAGTCCGTGGCCGGAGAAGGATCCGGCAGTTTGACAACACAACTCTCGTGCAGGGTAAGGTCGATGTTCGGCTCGATCGCCGATGAGGATAAGGCTTCCGTGGCGGGTCCATCCACCCGTCCATGGACGACGCAACTGGCTCCGAATTGAGGGTTGGAGCGGCTGCCGGTGCGATCTCCTGAACACTGTCTGATGGTAGAGCTAAATCGTACTCATCGTGACCGTGTGACGCACAAGGCAGAGGCTCGAATCCGTCGAAGATCAAGTCTCCGTGGATATCTGCCGTGTAGTTTAAGCTTCCACAAACCTGACCTGGTGGCCAAGGGCGTAACTTTCGATCTGCTCCAGATGGCCAAGCAGTTGGCCCGCAGTGCGAAGCCGCCGAACACAAAGATCTGTCTGGGGAGAAAAGTCTCACCCTGGACTGCATCGCTATCAATGATAGAAGGAGCCATCAAGCCTAATGGCGATGACACAGAGGAACTCTCAATGAAAGCACCAATGTCGGTGTGAAAACCGGCGGATCTCGGTAGGGGGTCCCGAACTGTGCGTCTAAGGCGGATGGTAACAGGAGGCAGGGAACATGATGTTTTACCCAGGTTCGGGCCCACTTGATGGAGGTAAAACTCTACGTCCTGCTTGATTAATATTGATGATATGGGTAGTACAAGAGTAGATCTACCACGAAATCAGAGAGGCTAAACCCTAGAAGCTAGCCTATGGTATGATTGTATGTTGTCCTACGGACTAAAACCCTCCGGTTTATATAGACACCGGAAAGGGCTAGGGTTACACAAGGTCGGTTATAAAGGAGGAGATATACATGTCCGTATTGCCTAGCTTGCCTTCCACGCCAAGTAGAGTCCCATCCGGACACGAGACGAAGTCTTCAATCTTATATGTTCATAGTCTAACAGTCCGGCCAAAGGATATAGTCCGGCTGTCCGAGAAGGTGCTTACGTCATCGAGGAGGTCTATCGTTCCGGTGCCATAAAAATAAACAACTTCAAAGGCACAAATCCGAGGGTGGTGAACGATCATAGAATCAAACATTACATCTCAGGTAATCCTATAAATGTTGAAACTAATGTTATTGAAACCGCAACCCCGGAGGAATACATAAAGGACACTTTCCCGAACGTTTCAGACTCCGAAAAGGAATAGGTTCACTCAGGAAAATAAGAAATAAGCTTTACCACTGCGCTTTAGACTCCGAAATGGGTTCAAGTCCTCATGGTCACAAGGAGGAACCCATGACCTCATGACCTCATGGTCACAAGGCAGCAGCTTGTTTGTCTTGAGTTTGATATATTACCCCGGAGGAACCCATGACGAGAAAACTCAACGGGCTCCTCATTAGCGAACTCGTCTCAAGATAGAGCCGGGAGGAACCTTGAGTTTGATATATTACCCCGGAGGAACCCATGACCTCATGGTCACAAGGCAGCAGCTTTACCACTGCGCCAAAACTCCGAAAAGGAATAGGAACCCATGACCTCATGATCCTCGAAAGAAAACTCAAGGGGCTCCTCATTAGCGAACTCGTCTCCCGGCTCTATCCAAACAAGACAAACAAGCAACAAAGACACAATCAACCACGTGCAAGGATCACACGATATGATGCAAGGATGGTATGCTATGCGGGATGCGATGCGGGATGCATATGCAAGACGTGACAAGGAATGCATGAACCTGACCTCAATTTGGAAATCCAAGTGTGCCACTGGAAAGATGAGATGAAATCGCTTGAAAACGATATAAAGAACGCCAGAATCGGATTTACGGTTTGGAAATGGCAAGCAAAACAAATATGACATCAGTCTGCGATTTACAGCAAGTAGCCATCTAAAAGCAAGGAGATGAACATGCTACAGCACCCAAACATGACAACAAAATACATGGCAGGGATGCACTCAAGATGCTTAACAAAAGTCTAGCACTGAGCTACGGCCAATTCATCCATTAACAGATTCAAACAAGCATGGCAAAAATGCATATGGCAAACAGATTTCAGACTTAGTGAAATTAACACTTGTCTGGAATTTCAGATCAGGTAGCACTCTTCGGAGCAACAAAACTACATGATACAGGACCTGAACATGGCAACGTAAAGCATGTGATGGAGCTACTCAAAGAGCTTAACAAAAGTCCCTTAGTGACCTTGAGCCAAAAGGGATCAGAAAATACAATTGCAAGCATGTGAACATGGCAAAAACATAATCAGATCACAGACTTAGTGAAAACTGGCACATGCTGAAACAGGTATCAAGTAGGTATGTTTACGAGCTCGATGCACTCACTACAGAGCAATTCATGACAATCTAAGCATACATCTATTAAGAACACACACAATGCAAGCTAGACATGGCAAGAACAATAGCATAGCATGCACGGGTCAACTACAACATCATCGGCAAAATTGCAAACAAGTTGACAATCTGCCCAGATTCACAAAGTAGCAAAAGTAGAGCTCGATTGACTCAAGCTAGGGTGCTCCATAATTGCAAACAAAGACATGGATGGATAGAGCACTACAAGATTAACAAAACACCCTTACTGATCATCCTCAAAAGAGGCACGGATCACTAGGAAACAACAAGAACATATGACCATATGCAATAAACAGATCAGGGACTTAGTGGAATTGCTAAGTCCCTGAAATCAGCACTACCAAGTGCCTCACTTCGCAAGCTTGCACTATTCACCACACACATCACAAAAATACATGGGTTGCACCTCTGGAAAGATGACAAAACCCTTAACAAAACATAAGTAGAGCTCATGGGCATAACATGCACACCATAATCATGGCAAAAATGACAAATATGCAAATGAAGTAGCAGATCTGACAAATAACTCAAGTAGCCCTTTTCTAACAGCATTTCGGTCATCAAGATGAACTCAAATGAAAATGATACAATGGAATGAAATGATGTACTCTCTGAGGTGAACATTTTGATATGCTATATGCCCAAATCGGAGCTATGGATGCAAAGCTACGACACGATGAACATAGGCACATGGATTAGGGTTTCGGGAGAAAAAGTCAACCCGAGGAGATATTTCCAGATCTGGATCGCACACGGATCGAGGTTCGATGCCGTCCTAGCCGGAGTTCTTGCCGGACTTGGAGGGAGAGGCCGGCGCGAGGAGGCGAGGCGGTGGTCGGAGGAGGCGCGGCGACCGGGCGGCGGCGGCGAGCTCGTCGGCGGCGGGGCGCGCGGCCGGGCGCGGGAGGCGGCGATGACCGGCGATGGCGGCGCGGTCCGGCCGGGCGGCGCCGCGGCGGAGGCGGCGGAGTGCGGCGCCGACTCGGGAGGAGAAGGGCGGCGGGCGGCAGATGGCGGCTTCGGGCCGCGGGGGCCCCGGCTGGGCCGAGCGGGCCGGCGGGGTAGTGGGCGCGCGGCTCGGCGAGTGAGGAGTCGACACGTGGCGGCGGCGGGGGCAGGTCGGACGTGTCCGGCGCCGTCCGGACGTGTCCGGCGGCGGCGGATCTGAGATTTAGGGTTAGGGACGACGGGAGACCCGGGATTTTCGGGGAGAGGCCTTTATATAGGCATAGAGGGAGCTAGGAGAGTCCAAATGAGGTGCGGTTTTCGGCCACGCGATCATGATCAAACGCTCTAGATGATGGAGCAGGTTTAGGTGGGTTTTGGGCCAAAATTGGAGGGGTGTTGGGCTGCAACACACATGAGGCCTTTTCGGTCCCTTGGTTAACCGTTGGAGTATCAAACGAAGTCCAAATGGTACAAAACTTGACAGGCGGTCTACCGGTAGTAAACCAAGGCCGCTTGGCAAGTCTCGGTCTATTCCGGAAATGTTTAATCCCCACACACGAAAGAAAGCTAGAAATGACCACCGGAGGAGAAAGAAGCGCCGGAATGCAAAACAGACAACGGGGAAAATGCTCGAGTGCAAGAGATGAACACGTATGCAAATGCAATGCACATGATGACATGATATGAGATGCATGACAACGACAACAACACACGGAGACAAAAACCCGAACCCGAGAAAATAAAATAACTTAACGCCGGAAACGGCAAGAGTTGGAGTACAAATTGGGAAAGTAATATCCGGGGTGTTACAGTGGACTTGTTGAAAAGCTCTTATATTGACTCTTTCCGATGTTATGATAAATTGTTACTTTAGCATGTGGACTTGTTGAAAAGATCTAAGAATGATCATGTGGACATATTTTTCGACACATCTATCTCTAAACATGTGGACATATTTTTCGATATTGGCTTTCGCTTGAGGACAAGCTAGGTCTAAGCTTGGGGGAGTTGATACGTCCATTTTGCATCATGCTTTTATATTGATATTTATTGCATTATGGGCTATTATTACACATTATGTCTCAATACTTATGCCTATTCTCTCTTATTTTACAAGGTTTACATGAAGAGGGAGAATGCCGGCAATTGAAATTTTGGGCTGGAAAAGGAGCAAATATTAGAGACCTATTCTGCACAACTCCAAAAGTCCTGAAACTTCACGGGAGCAAGTTTCAGAATATATAAAAAATATTGGGCGAAAGAAGTACCAGAGGGGGCCACCCACCATCCGCGAGGGTGGGGGGCGCGCCCTACCTCCTGGGCGCGCCCCCTGCCTCGTGGGCCTCCTGGCAGCCCTCTGATGCCCATCTTTGGCTATATGGAGTCTTTCATCGAGAAAAAAATCATAAGCAAGCTCACGGGACGAAACTCCGCCGCCGCGAGGTGGAACCTTGGCGAAACCAATCTAGGGCTCCGACGGAGCTGTTCTGCCAGGGAAACTTCCCTCCGGGAGGGGGAAATCATCACCATCGTCATCACCAATGATCCTCTCATGGGGAGGGGGTCAATCTCCATCAACATCTTCACCAGCACAATATTATCTCAAACCCTAGTTCATCTCTTGTATCCACCCAAAGCCTTAGATTGGTACCTGTGGGTTGCTAGTAGTGTTGATTACTCCTTGTAGTTGATGCTAGTTGGTTTATTCGGTGGAAGATCATATGTTCAGATCCTTTATGCATATTAATACCCCTCTGATTATGGACATGAATATTGATTTGTGAGTAGTTACGTTTGTTCCTGAGGACATGGGAGAAGTCTTGCCATAAGTAGTCATGTGAATTTGGTATTCGTTCAATATTTTGATGAGATGTATGTTGTCTTTCCTCTAGTGGTGTCATGTGAACATCGACTACATGACACTTCACCATTGTTTGGGCCTAGAGGAAGGCATTGGGAAGTCATAAGTAGATGATGGGTTGCTAGAGTGACAGAAGCTTAAACCCTAGTTTATGAGTTGCTTCGTAAGGGGCTGATTTGGATCCATATGTTTCATGCGATGGTTAGGTTTACCTTAATACTTCTTTTGTAGTTGCGGATGCTTGCAATAGGGGTTAATCATAAGTGGGATGCTTGTCCAAGGAAGGGCACTACCCAAGCACTGGTCCACCCACATATCAAATTATCAAAGTACCGAACGCGAATCATATGAGCGTGATGAAAACTAGCTTGACGATAATTCACATGTGTCCTCGGGAGCGTTTTCCTTCATATAAGAGTTTGTCCAGGCTTGTACTTTGCTACAAAAGGATTGGGCCATCTTGCTGCACCTTATTTACTTTTACTTTTTGTTACCCGTTACAAATTACCTTATCACAAAACTACTTGTTACCGATAATTTCAGTGCTTGCAGAGAATACCTTGCTGAAAACTGCTTATCATTTCCTTCCAGTCCTCGTTGGGTTCGACGCTCTTCCTTATCGAAAGGACTACGATAGATCCCCTATACTTGTGGGTCATCATGAAGCTAGCGAAGCCACAACAAGCTTGGAGCAAGAAGAGTCAAGGAGCATGAGTGGAAAATAGCATTTGGAGGAGATGCATGGGGGCCATGGTATAATTTTTGCAGATTAGGAAAAGGGTGTGCACATGATGGCAAATGATCTGGAGTAAGCAAATGATAGAACAATGGCGTAGCTGAATTTGATGAGGGGGTGGCAGAAACCGGTCAAGATGGCGTCCGAGGCGATAGGAACCATGGCGGAATTGTGTTGGAGTAGTAAAAGTTACTCACATGACAATCTGATGAGCAAACGAACATGGAGAAAGATTATAGCTTGTATTCTTAATAACATGTGTGACATAAATAAAGAGAGTTAAATGAAACATATTGTGATTGATGATTACATTGGTTTGTTGTTCTATAGAAACATATTCATATGAACTATTTTACCAATGAGAATGCTAGAGCAGGCTCCTGTGAAGGAAGACTACTAATAGAATAATAAATTGTTTTTCAAAAGGTGGAGACACTGGATCTACCCTCTTGGCTCGGGATGCGTCATGGGTGGCGCACACCTCCTCCCCCTTGATGGTGGTGGTGAATTGGCACGAACACTGGGAGGTGATCATGGCGGAGCGCGGGCACTTAGCGGGGGACTCCTTGGCGGTCTGTGGAGTGAGAAGGGGAGGTTTTGGCAGGAAAACAAAATGGTATGTTGTGAGGTGTAGTTTTTGTGTTGCGACCATGTGTTAGAGATAAGAATAGTTTGGATAACCATATTTTTCCCCAACTTATGGGCTGGATTTGGGGGAGCTCGGACTGTCGAGACGATTGAATTTTGAGAAGTATAGTAGCGTCCATTTGATGCCAGAATACGTCCGGACATACGAGGGATAAATGAGTTTCGACCTTGAAGACGATGTTAATCATTAATCTGGTTCATTTATATGCATTGTAGCCCGTAGCAACGCACAAGCATTCTACTAGTCATACATTGTGTGCGAGATAGACCTATACATGGAGTGTGCATGCGAACTAGAAAGACCGAGACACACACAAAGATATATATATATATATATATATATATATATATATATATATATATATATAGAGAGAGAGAGAGAGAGAGAGAGAGAGAGAGAGAGAGAAAGAGAGAGATAGAGAGAGAGAGGGAGAGAGGGACCAACAAGGTTTGTATTTGTATGCGTGCGATGGAAACGAAGATTGTCGACTAGAGAGAGAACAGGAGTCCGGGAGAGGGGGAGGTCGTGTTTATGCATCGAAGACTGATATAAACCATGTTTCGGTATAAATTTGCATTCAAATCTTTGAATTGGAGAACATGGTGCTTGCAATCCACACATGAACGGAGATATGCGTATCAAACAAGTTAATTTATTTGACTTTCAGCATGTTCATGGAGTACTATAATACAACATGCTACTCAACTGAGGTGTTCAATTTTGGATTTAGTCCACAATTTTGATCGGGTGAACGAGCTACTTCATTCAATCGAGATATTTCATTTGGGTTTGATTCCCATTTTTGAGTGGGTCAACTATTTGTCAAATAGTAAATCGGTAGCAACGAGCATGTAAAAACACATTTGTCTCGAGCAGCATCTCACCATCTAAAAAAGAAGTGGCAAGCTAATATTTTGAAATTTGATTCGAATTGACTTGATAAGGTAGACGTGGATGCTCGTTCTCCCAAAATTTGAACGAACTGCTAAACACCCTCTACTCGGTGGAATTCGCCCGAGCAAATAAAAGGGAGACACGAAATTACCGGCCTATGTGGGACACACATCAATTGGCCCATTGTACATCAAGGATAGGTTCATAACTTCATACAAGCGCGCCCTCTCCTCGGTTGAAATGACAGGTGCTGAATAATGTTAGGGAACATAGCATGCAATTTCAAAAAATTTCCTACGATCATGCAAGATCTATCTAGGAGATGCATAGCAATGAGAGGGGGAGAGTGTGTCCACGTACCCTCGTAGACCGAAAGCGGAAGCGTTAGGTTAACGCGGTTGACCACGCCAGAGCACGATCAACCTGACCATGAGGGTCTATTTCCTGCAAGCAAACGAAGAACAAGCAAGAAACTGAGATTGCAATCTGGATATTGCGAATATAAGATGAAAGCTTTATTGATCAAGGTGGGGTTCTGTGACGTCTTGGTCTGGTCGTTGAACACAAACGAAGTACGCGAAGTTGCAGCTATGGCGAACTTTTAATCTAAACAAAACCCAAAGTCTAGACGATGCCCTAACACTACTAGGGAAAACCCTATACACAGAATCTTAGCAGCAGCGCGGCTCAAAAAGGAGCGCTGCTGCTAATTAGCAGTAGCGCGGGTGTGGAAAACCCGCTACTGACAAGTGCTTAGCAGTAGCGCGCTCGGCGTAAACCGCGCTGCTACAAATATCGACCGACAGTGCCCACCCAACTCCATTTAGCAGCAGCGCGGTGCCGCGAGCCGCGCTACTGCTATAGCTGTAATAGTAGCGCGGTTTTTCTGAGGTCGGTACTGCTAATTTTCAAATTGGGCACACTTTTTGTCCCGGTTAGCAGTAGCGCTTGTACCGAAAGCGCGCTGCTCCTACTTTCTTAGCAGCAGCGCGTTTTACGTACCACGCTACTGCTAATCCGCACCCACCACCTTTTCCCCACTCGTCCTCCCCCTCCCCCCTCCTCTCTCTTTCCCCTACCTCTCCCACTCTCACTCTTCTTCTTCCTCAATACTTCTCCCCCATTACTCTCCCTCTTCTACCTACCTTTCTCTCTCTTCATTACTCCTACCTAATTACACCACCTCCATTAATGCATCTCCTTTCTCTTTTTCCTTCCCCCTCCACTAGTTGAAGTTGTCTCCTCCCAAATTAGGTAGCTAGGTAGATGTAGCATTTAGTTAAGTGACCTATTTGCCCCCTAACTAGATCTATCTTTGTCAAGAAGAGCTTTGTGCACTTTTGATCTCCCTACATCATCATCTCCACCGTGTGCTCGATCTCGAGATATAGGTGATTAAAATTTCATGCTTTTGCAAAATGGAAATATGTTTATGTGTGTGTGATATGTTTATGGAAATTGTGTGTGTGGCATGAGTTGATGCCAAATTGTGCTTTTGAGTTGCCTATGTTTTGCCGAAATGTCGATTTATTTCCGTTTCGGCGAATTCCGGGCAAACTCTAGATCTATATATGTCCTATTTTTAAGGAAGGTCATGCCGAATTTTTGTATGACTTTGATGCATGCACGCATTTTTATAATCAATTTGTTTATTATTACCGTGCAGAGTTGAGATGGTCAGTGGAACGATGGTGGACAGGTGGTTGCGGTCGGCGGTGCAGGACATGAAAGAAAATAACCGGACAGAGGTTTTATGTCCGTGTCGAAAATGCAAAGGAATAGTTTGGCTCGACCCCCATGACGATGGTCGTGTCAAAGCGCACCTGCTCATGACTGGTTTCATGGATGGCTATACTCGGTGGATAATTGAAGATGAGGATGACGATGTTGAGGATGCCGACGGGGCAGGCAATGATGACACGGGGCAAGACGAAGAGATGATCGATAATGGCGGCGGGGAAGAGGCCGGACATGGCGGCGGAGAAGGGGCCGGACATGGCGGCGGAGAGAACGACATGGACTCCACGCAGCAGAGTTCGTCGGTACTAAGTTCAATCGTGCGGGACCCTCATGTTCAAGCATTGATTCGCAAGGAGACGAGTACTGAGAGAGCTGCTTCTAGAGAGGAGGCTAAGCTGGAGCAACTGGTGGTAGACTCGAACACTCCATTGTATGATGGTTGCAATCCTGAGGTGACCCGCTTGAGTTTCACGCTCCAACTCCTGAAGACGAAGGCTAAAAACAAATGGACCGACACTAGCCTCGATGAGCATCTCAAGTACCTAAAGGATGTTCTTCCCGCGGGTAATCTATGTCCTAGTAGTGTTGATGAGGCCAAGAAGATCGTGTGCCCTCTTGATCTGCCACACGTTAGATACCATGCATGCATCAACGATTGCATAATTTATCGGAAGGAGCACGCGGAAAAAACAAGCTGTCCGGTGTGCAATGCTTCTCGATACAAGAAGGCCGGGAAGAAATGTCCCCAGAAAGTGGTATGGTACTTACCGATCACTCCCCGTCTCCAGAGGTATTTTGTAGATCCCAAGGAAGCAAAGCTAATGCGCTGGCACGCGGAGAGGAAGAAGCCCGACGATGGAGATGATCCGAAGCTGAGACACGTCAAGGATGGAAGCCAGTGGAGAGCGTTGAACAACTTCTATCGGTATTTTGAATGTGATGCAAGGAACATCGTGCTCGGCGCGTGTACCGATGGCATGAATCCGTTTGGCAACCAGAACACCAACCATAGCACATGGCCCGTGTTTGTATGGATGTACAACCTCCCCCCTGGTTGTGCATGAAATCGAAGTACATTCACATGAGCATGCTTATTCAAGGGCCGAAACAACCAGGAAATAATATTAATTTGTATCTGGGGCTACTTCAAGAGGAGTTAGACACGTTATGGAAAACACCGGCCAAGACATGGGACGCCAGCAAAGGCGAGTATTTCAACATGAGAGCCGCGCTGATCACGACAGTGCAGGACTATCTCGGTTACGGATATGTGGCAGGCCAGGTGTGCCATGGATATTGCGGATGCACGCGGTGCATGGATGATACGACGTCTCAGCAGCTAACGTCAAGGAAAGATGGCGGGTCTGGGAAAATCGTGTACATGGGGCATCGAAGATGGCTCGAACAGGACGACCCGTGGAGAAACCGTGGAGATCTATTCAATGGTCACGCTGAGCATCGAGGACCTCCACGTAAGCGGAGCGGTGCCGAAATCGATGAGCTGTTGAAAAACTGGAAGGAGTGCCCCGCGCCGGGAAAGACGATGAGAAAGGCGCCGGAGCCGCTGCTGAAGGTATGGAAGACGAGGTCTGTGTTCTGGGACTTGGAGTACTGGCACAAACTCGATACACCTCATTGCCTTGATCAAATGCATATCTGTAAGAATGTCCTTGAGAGCTTGCTCGCAACACTGATGAACATGCCGGATAAGACCAAGGATGGGCCGAAGGCAAGAAAAGACTTGCAAGATTTGAAAATCAGGGAAGATCTGCACATGCCGCCCCGTAAAATGTCAGACGAGACAGAGACGGAGACAGAGGCACGGGAGAAGAAGGGCAAGAAAATAAAGAAAGAGGATTATTGCCCCCCTTCTTGCTTCACCTTAAGTCAGGCTGAGATCGATCAATTCTTTAAGTGCCTTACCGGAGTCAAAGTTAGTTCCGGTTACTGTGGCAAGATAAACAGATATCTAGACACGGACAAGAAAAGGTTCAGCGGGATGAAGTCCCATGACTGTCATGTGATGATGACGCAGATACTACCTGTTGCCCTTAGAGGGATAATGGACAAGCACGTCCGTGACACGCTTATTGGTCTCTGCAACTTTTTCGACGTCATCTCTCGAAAGTCGATCAGTGTGAAGCAGCTCCGAAGGCTACAGGAAGAGATCGTTGTGATACTGAATGAGCTTGAGATGTACTTCCCGCCCGCGTTCTTTGACGTGATGGTGCATCTGTGTGTCCATATTGTGGATGACATAATAGACCTGGGGCCGTCATTCCTGCACAACATGATGCCGTTTGAGAGGATGAATGGGATCATCAAAGGATTCGTTCGTAACATGTCCCGTCCGGATGGAAGCATCGTCCAGGGCTATGTGACACAAGAGTGCATCTCTTTCTGTGAGAATTTTCTATATGGCGCAGACCAGCCGCCTGGTGTTAGTGTTGGTTTGCCCGTTAACAAGCACGATGGGAGGCTCGAAGGAGAAGGTCACTGCAACGGTCGCAGGGAACTGCACGTGGCATACTCAGATCGACGCAGCGACTTTGACAGAGCAAACTTGGTAGTGCTACAACACCTAGACGAGGTAGATCCTTTCGTGGCACTGCACAAAGAAATTATCGCAAAGAAGTATCGTGACCGGGGGGTATGCAGGACGGACGCCGAAGTTACTAGAGAGCACAACTCCACTTTCCTGCATTGGTTCAAAGAGCATATTATTGCTAATCCCCCGGAGGAGGGCTCTAAGGACGGATTGCTCATATACGCCTTAGCACATGGCCCCTCGCCCAACCTCGTAACCTATCAGGCATATGATATCAACGGATACACGTTCTACACGGAGGCCAAAGATATGGACAGTGATGATCAGAACTCAGGGGTGACGATGGAATGCATGACCGGCAGCGACAACGGCGCAACTGAACGATTTTATGGAAGGGTCGAGGAGATCTGGGAGCTTGACTACTCTGGACTGCACAACACGACGATGTTCCGTGTCAGATGGGCTAAGAATGTCGAAAGAGAAAACCGGATTTTCACTACCATGACTATACCCGACGCCAAGAGCGCTACCGTGAACGCTATCGCCAAAAACGAGCCATGGGTACACGCTAAGCACGTGACACAATGCTTCTTCATAACCGACCCATGCAATCCCAGTCGTGTTGTCGTGAGAAGAGGCAAAAGGAACATCATTGGAATGGATGGAGTCGCCAACGAGGAAGACTATGATCAGTACGGCAACCCAATGAGGGAAGATGACGATGATGATGAAGTATACGTCAAAAGAAGAATCAATACTACATTACCTAAGAAAAATCATACTCCATGGAAAAGGCAAAGTCACAATGAGGGGCTCAATTATTCTTCGACGAACAAGAAGGGAAAGAAGCTGACTCAAAAACGAAAACGTCAGCGCTGAGGAACCGTATGTTATCGGCCGAATGATGTAATATATATATATATATATATATATATATATGTTCCTATTTTGTATACACACTTAGCCATTATTATGCATGGGTCCAATGATGTAATATATATGTTCCTATTTTGTATACATATTTAACCGTCAAATGATGCAATATATATCGCCTTCCCTTCGTTCACTGCTCTCGGGAAATAAAAGTGGGAGAAAATAAAGGAAAAGAAAAAGGAAAACTGGCAGTAGCGATTTCCTTATAAAACAGCTACAGTCAAGCTAGCAGTAGCGATTTCCTTATAAAACCGCTACAACTAGTGAAGGTAGTAGCATCGCGTTTTATCTAAACCGCTACAGCTAGTGAAGGTAGTAGCAGCGCGTTTTGTCTAAACGCGCTACTGCTACGTCCACTTAACCCAAAATTCTCACTCTCCCTGCTTCATCCCGCCTCTTTTCCCCCCAAATCCCCACTCTCTCTTCCCCCGTCGCACCGTCGCGCCCCGGCGCTCGCCCCCGACCCCGACCGACGCTCGCCCCCGACCCGGCCCTCGCCCCCCGACCCCGGCGCTCTCCCCCGCCCCGACGCTCGCCCCCGACCCCGGCACGCTCGCCCCGACCCGTCGGCCCTCGCCTCCCTCCTCTGCTTCCTCCCCTCCCAACCTCGGCCGTCGTCGGGCCTACCTCCTCGCCCTTGCACCCTCTGTAAACCCCCCCTCTCTCTGCTAGCTAGTGTTCTTCGGTTAATTTACTTAGGTTTTAGTTAGGGCAGTAGGTTAATTAGGTTATCTATTTAGTTATGAATTTATCTAGGTTTTAAAATAGGACAGAAATTTAGGGTTAAGCAATTGTAGTTAAAAGAAAAGGCAGCATTTAAGCACTTGTCCAAATCAACATCCCTTGTTAAAGCAAATTTAGGTAGGCTAAATTTATATGCAAATTTGAACTGGACATGTGATATGTGGATATGTCTTGTTTTGGACATGCCATGTTTGGAATTTGAACATGTCATTTGGACATGTGATGTTCTGGTTCAATTTTGGTAAATGATCTGAGTGGCCTATGTTACGCCGGAATGTTGATTCATTTCCGTTCTGGTGAATTTCAGGCGCTTGATATGTCCATTTTTTTAGCAAAGGTCATGCCGAAATTTGCCGTGAATAAAGGCATGATTTGTGCTACATAGTTGGCATATCGAGTGCTGGCACATAGATTTCTTTTTATGTCATTTCTCATTTATCCATACTTTTAGAAATAAACGAGGACACTTAATCATAGGAAACATGTCGAACAACGAAGAAACTGGGCCTTCTGACCAAGATGCAGACGAGATGGATTATGAGGGTGAACAAGAGTACCTCGACTATTTGACCGCTAAGCAAGGTTTGCAGGTCAGCCTCGATGATGGTACTGACGCCGACATCGACACCGACGGCGCCGAGACCGGCGGGGAAGGTACCGACGGGGAAGATACCGGCGGGGAAGGTACCGGCACCGATGCCGCTACCGAAAAGAGGAAGAATAAGAAGCAGAGGATACGAAAACCTAACAAACTAGGGATTGGACGACTTGTGATCACAAAGATGGCACCTGGCAAGTTTGAGCCATTAGAGCCGGAAGAACCTCGCAAGTGCTATGGGAACCAAGTAGGATGCATCCTACAGGAATGTGCGAGCATCAACGACGATGACTTAAGGAGTAAAGAACATTTTACGCAGTTGCTCCTAACGAAGTTGCACAAGAGATTCAAGTTCCCCGACCGGGATGATAACATAGAACAACCGTGGGATGATCCGAAGATGAAAAAGATTAACAATCACGCCATGGGCATGTTTAGCAATGATTTGGCCTCCTGGAAAGGGAGGGTGAAACGAGCTATTGAGGCTGAGGAACCCCTGTCCAAGATTCTGGAGGAAAATCCGACACTTACGGAAGAGGAGTTCGAAAAGTTCAAGGACACTTGCGCTACCGAGGCAGCCAAGGCTAAGGCTGCGAAATTCAAGAGCCTTCAGCAAAGGAACACGGGGAAGCATCGCCTCGGAAGCCATGGCTACCTCGGTAAAAGGCCCATATGGGATAAGGAGGACGCGGAACGTGAATCCGCGGGTCTCCCAGACCCCTTCGCAAAGTTCACCAACCCCTTGGAGCGTGACTTCATCAGGGCCCACAACAAGTGGGACAAGGAGAAAAAGGTTTTTTACACGGACCAGATCACGAGGTAATTGATTAGACTACTGGAGAAGCATCACCAGCTTGTAGCCGAAAGCCCTACTTCTTCGACGAGGCCCAAGTGGGACACCCATCTCAACCGGGCCTTGAACGAACTTAAGGGACTCCCTTTGGGCCAGCGGCCGCAATATGGTCGTGTGCACGGCACTAGAAACGGCGCCACGTGGAAGGTGTTTTACAACGAGGTCCCGGATGCCAAGAAGTAGAAAAAGAAGTTTAGTCAGGCGGACATCGACGCGAAGGTGAAGCTTGCGGTCGAGAAAAAAGCAGCTGAGGACGTGGAAAAAACAACCGAGGAGAAATATGAGTTGCTACAGCAGGTAGTCAATGCAGTTGTAACTGCCTGCAGAAATGATTTCGCTACTAACTTGGTTCCAGCTATCATCAACTGGATGAAGGAAAATCAAGACAAGACAATACATGATTTCTCGACCCAGTTTCATCGGGAGCAACTCCATGAACAACAACAACACTGCACCATCACTTGCTCACGCAACCGGGCCTCCTCTCGCGGTCGCTCCCGCTCATAGCAGCCCATCCTCAGTCTCTGGCGCACTAGGTGGGCCTTCGTCTTTGGCTGAGCTCGACGCCGTCACGGTAATTACATGTCGCACCAACACACGCACACACACACACACACACACACACACACACACACACATATATATATATATATATAGAATATTCCATTTTCGTTGCCTTTCGGATGTTTTACGCCACAGACATATGTGTTTGCAGGGCGAAGAAACCCCGTGCACCATACTCTACTTGATAAAAGGCCAGAAGGTCGACGTGGGAAAGGGGATGATATTGAACCCCTTGAAACCCACGTTCCACAACCAGCCGATCCCCGCTGGGCACTTCAGGGTTAGCTTGTCCAGTGTGAAATCGGGACACGAGGCATTGCCTCCTCCAGTACAGCATGTGGGAGAGGACGACGAGACCCCGCCGCGGATTGGAAGCTGCAAGGGTTGGGTGCTGCTATGGCCGAAGAATCTTATTCGTCTAGAGCCGGCCGAGAGCACACCAATAACCACACATCAACAAGCATGTGCGGAGACCACCACCCCGCCTAGGCAATTACCAGTTCCTGTAGTGCCGAGTGAAAGCGGAGGACGACGTGATGAAGGGGGTGTAATAGTACTGGCTGATGTAATCGGTCCTGTAGAACAGAGAATGGATGATGAGACGGAGGTCGACCCTATGGGTTTCCTCAATACAAACGTGTATGACTATGACATAGATATGACGAGTCAACCATATGAAGAATCGGGCTATCAACATGCTAATGAGGATATGGATGATATGCCCGGGCAGGAAGGTCGTTGGAAGGATTGCAAAAAGTCTCTCTTCATGAATTCCTCACTGGACACGCCTGAAGATGTCGCCTCAACACATGCTCAACTAGCCGGGGGTCGTACAGTGCTTAGCCCGGGAACCCTGGGGCAGGGGTTAAGGAAGGGTCTGGAAGGTGTGCCCAAGAAAAAGGAGAGGAAGAGATCGGGGAAGATAACTGCCTCCAAACAAGCCAGAGCACAAAGCAGCCAGACGATGCATTCTGAAGAGCGTGTACCCGTGAAAGGTGCGGCCATGTTCCATTTCACGGGCGAGCCGATGCTACCACCGAAACAGCTAGAGGCACTATCAAGGGATCTCAGGAGACTGCACGACCATGTGCTGTCGACTGAGAAAAGCCTACTAGCCTCAAAGGATCCAGGATATCCGACATACGCGGCTCGTGTGCCTGAGGGGAAGTGCTACGTCGAGACACGGCCCGCGGAGGTGTTCTTCCTGCGGTTTGACCATATCTTTGAGATGTTTCTGACAAGGCGGCTCGATTTTACAATCGTCCGCCTTTTTGCGCTACATATGAGCTCCGTCATGAAGAGTGAAGAAGTCTCGCAAATCTGTGTGGCGGATCCGTACTACATGCACGAGTCTTTCTTGAGTCTCGGCGACTTTGAGCGTGAAACTGCTAGGGAGTACCTCCAAAACTTCATGGTACAGAATAAGGACCGGGAAATTGTCCTCGTGCCTTATCATCCAAAGTAAGTCAGTTCCGGACAACCCTTTCGTACATTTCAATCATTCCTTCTCTCTCATATGGGGAATAATTTGAGGTGTCTTTTCCCCGCAGCAACGGGCGCGCCGTCCTTATCGTTCTTTACCCGCAAGTCTCCCACGCCGTGTATTTTGACCCTTCCAGAGACTACGAGAAAAAAGACTACACCCACATAATGAATATTCTAGATGATGCTCTCCAAGGCTTCAGCATTAGAGGTGGCCACATGCAGATCAGGAAACAAAGGAACAAGAAGATGGGTTTCGCGCATAAAACTAACTTCTCCTGCATCCATGTCCCAAAACCAAGCAAGAAGGATGGATTCTACATCGTCCATCTCATGATTCAGTTCAACACGGATCACCAAAAGCTTCGCATGAGAAGCAGAAATGATGATCATATCCACAAGTGGCTAGAATCTCATGGAGAAGCGGATTATAAACTTAGAGATGACTTCTTTCGCATCCAAAGCGACATTGCGACGATCATCATGAAAGAAGTCGTCGATGAGAAGGGGATGTTCCACCACGGCCCTATATCGCGAGCTGACGTCCGAACTCGCATAGGCATGCAACGTCTAGACCTCACGCCGTTCAAGAAGCTAGGGTCCATCCTCGATGATATGGAAGGATGGAACTTCTAGTGATTTATGATGCCGATGATGATGATATGTGTCGGTTGAACTTGTATACTTTTTGTAGCGATGAAACTTTGTGATGTCCATGGTCCCTGCCGAACTTGCGTAACGCTACTTTGTTAGTTTGCGTACGATGACCTGCGTACCTCTAGTTAATTAATTTGCATACTGTATGTTGCATCTAGTTGCTAACCCTTTCTTTTTCGGTGTTGCTCTAGTATATTTTGTTGCATATATATGATTGTACATCCTCTTCATGAACATGCATCTCTAACAGGTACCTAGTTTCTTGATGGCGAGATGGAAGTGCTATGTCGTGTACAAAGGGAAGGTTCCGGGGGTGTACTACGAGTGGCATGAGTGTCAGGAGCAAGTGAATGGGTTCTCGGGCGCCAGCCATAAAGGCTTCAAAAGCAGACAAGAAGGAGAAGCTAGTTACTTGAGGTTCACGCTAGCGCGAGAGAGGACTCGTAACCGCCACCTCATGTACGGCATAGTTCCGCTCTCACTCATAGTGATAGCTCTTCTGGCGTATACCTTTGTTTAGATGGATGACGTTGTAGTTGCAAGTATTCGAGACTTGCATGTATCGCTATTTTCGAGATGATGACAAGATACCACTTTGTGTTGGATGATGATTATGATGAGACTATTTATATGTATATGCTATGATTACATTCGCAGGCATTTGTATGTGTATCATGATGACATTTGTATGTGCTAAAGATTCTTCTATAAAGCCTGTTCAAATACAAAACAAATATGCCGAAAAAAACAAAAAACTACTAAAATTAGCAGTAGCGAGTGGAGAAAAGTTAGCAGCAGCGCGGTAGTAGCAGTAGCGCGCATAGGAGAAGCGCACTATAGCTATTAGCAGTAGCGAGCTTCCATTAAGCGCGCTGCTGCTACACTTGTGTAGCAGTAGCGCTGGTGAGCACGAGCTACTGCTACGTGTTAGCTGTAGCGCCTTATTAGTAGCTCCGGTCCCCGCGCTACTGATACACCTAAAACCCGCGCTGCTGCTAGCCTTTTCCCTAGTAGTGTAAGGGTTGTATATATGGAGGAAAGAGGGGGGAATTTCGTGGCCCTTGGAGGAAGGGTTCAAACCAACCCTAACTCTTGTTTCCCCACACATACGGACTCTAAAAATAGCCTATAATCAAGTATTTTGGAATTACATGGGCCTGGTGTAGCGATCCGACCTCAACCGGTCAAATCTCTATGCATAAGTGTCATCCTTGGATCGGTAATGCTGACACACAGTACTTGAAGGATTTATAGCAGAGTGCAATCACAAACTTATTACATTGAATAACTGAAAGAGAGTACTTATTACAATAATATGGCTGAAGGCCATATAATGAAGACAACAACGGAAGGCTTCGAAGGCAAAAGTGAGTCCATCAACTCCAACGGCATAGCTGAGTGCAAAACAACGATCTAGCGCACCTTATTCTTCGTCTAAAAAGTCTGCAACATAATACATTGCAGCCCGAAACGGGTCAGCACATGGAATATGATGGCAAAATAACACTGTAGAGCAATGAACAAGAATAACTGCTATCACTACATATATGGCTGGTGGAGGCTCTATGGTTATCATGTTTGTGTAAAGCCAATTTTTCCCTACTGCAAAGGAATACATTTTACTTAACTATCAAGTTGGTTGATAAAACATTGAGAAGGTTCCTCCAACTCAATCCCAAGTAATTAACGGCCCAAACAACATTAATTAAGAGTGATGAGATCAAATCAATAATTCAAGAACCAGATACTCAAGATGTCCATCACCGGGGACATGGCTAACCATGATCAGTTTATACACTCTGCAGAGGTTTGCGCACTTTTCCCCACAAGACTCGATCTCCTCCGTTGAATTTCTCGCACTACATGATGTTTGAGAAATGGATGACCAAGACACAATCTTTCCGAAGAGGTCCCCTTAACCTATAGATAGGCCGGTACACCTACAATCCCCTACATCTACTAGACCATCATGGAAAGGTTACCCACAACTTACTCAACTATGCCAGAGCCCATAATGGCTTGTGGCTGCACACAGAAGTTTCTAGCATGAATAATCTTATGATCCCTTTGAGCCTCGGTGGTGAACCATAGGATGATCACACGGGTACTCTGGGATATTCCAGGACAGCTCTGGATTGCTCCAGGTGCCCAGACAACCACTGGGTGCTCCAGGGTGCCTCAACCAATCCACCCAGATGTGTATTAAAGTAGCCACCTTAAGTTAACCATTATTTAACAACTCTCACATCTGTCATGGATACACTCAACCAAACCACATCTACAAGCATAGCATAGCAGTATAAGCATAACGTAGAAGTAACTCCCAAGGTTTGCATAAAAGGACAATAGGTTCTACCTCATCAACTACTTCCCAAAACCCACATGTTAAGCAGTTCCTACTCATGCAATGTTTGAGGGTTAAAACTAATGCATAAAAAAACTGGGTAATAAGAAATATGATCAAAGTGTTACTTGCCTTGCTGACGATCTGAAAACCCTAGTGACTCGTAGTAGCACGCTTCGCACTCCGGAAACTCTATCGCAAACAAACAATAACATACATAAGCACTCAAACAATAGATGCAAGGGTAAAACTCAAGAGAAAAGATACAAATCGATAGTGCAAGAGAAAAGCTTCGATTTGCAAAAAGAATCAATTGAATCGGAGCTATGAGACTCAAACTACGATCAAAAGAAGTTCAAATTCAAATCTGCTTGCAACCAAATTTTAATTTTTCAAAACCATGTTCAAGCAGATTAACTGGAAAGAGGTGTTCGAGATGAAGATTTTAGCACTGGTTTCACTGGATTTGGACGAACGGCAAAAAGTTGCGAGCGTTTGAAGATCAAGGGCTAATCTGGGATAAAAATAATCGCGGATAGGTCCGTGGCCGAAAAAAAGACTAACGAACAAACGTTCGCTAACAGAGACGAACGGACGAACGCGTTCATGAACAGAGGCATTCGGGTGAACGTTCGATAAATAGATCCGACCAGAAAAACTGGGAAAAAATCGAGAAAACTCTAACCCGAAAATAAAACTGATCTAGAACGTAAACCGGAAAAAAAACTGAAATGAACGGGCGGTTTTACCGGTTAACGATGAAAACAGGGGTCGGCGGCATTGCGGCGAAGCGAACGGTGGCGCGGGGTGGCTCCGGTAGGGCGACGGTGGGCGGCGAAGGCGGCGGCGAGCGACGGCAGCGTGCAGTTTGAGGCGGCGGCGTCGGTTGCGGTGGCAGGGTGGAGGAGAGGTGGCGGGGGCGGCACGCTATTTAAGGGGGCGGGGCGGTGGCCTAGCTTGGGGAGGGGGCTGGCCCGGGCGGAGTCCGGCTCGGACTCCCCCTCGGCGTCCGTGCAGAGCACGGCAGCGTGTGGGAGGAAGGCGGGGGTGCTGGTGGGCTTCGGCCCGGCTCGGCTGGGCCTTTGGCCCAGTCAGGCGGAACTCTTTTTTTAATAAAATTCCACCGAATTAATAAAAATCCTAATAAAATATAAAAATCTAAAAATGCCAAAAAAACAATTTTCACTGTCTAAATAAAATCTTTAGAACAAAGTGAACATTTTTCTGGCCTAAAAATGCAATTTTCAAAAATGCATATTTTTCTAATTCGAATGAAATAGCAAATAAATTATATATTCGATTTTAAATTTTTTGCTTCAATATTCCTCTCTTGTTGAAGAAGTCATATTATCTTCTCTCTTTTGTTTTTAATATTAGAAATATTTGGAGAGAAAACATTAAAACCAAATTGATCCTCCTTTTTTCAAATTTGAGAAAAAGTCAAATATGAAAATAAGTGAAATCCCCAACTCTCTCCTTGGGTCCTTGAGTTCTTAAGATTTCTAGGATCACAACCAAAATGCAAATAAAATATGATATGCATATGATGACCTATGTATAACATCCAAAATTGAAAATCGGGATGTTACAAACCTACCCCCTTTAGGATGAATATCGCCCTCGAGATTCGCATTGGCTAGAAAATAGGTGTGAGTGGTCTTTCCGTAGATCTTCTTATCGTTCCTAGGTGGCTTCATCCTCGGTATGGTGGCTCCATTGAACTTTGCAAAACTTATAACCTTGCTGCATGTAACTCGACTGTCAAACTCAAGGATCCTGACGGGTTTCTCCTTGTAGGTCAAATCGCTCTCCAACTGAATTGCTTCCAGGGGCACGATATATCTTAGAGGAATATCGGTCATCTCTGCATGGCACTTCTTTAACTGGGAAACGTGAAACACATCGTGAACTCCTGACAGTCCTTCGGGTAACTCCAACTTGTAGGCAACCTCTCCCATACGTTCCAAAACTCGGTATGGTCCTACAAATCTCAGGGCTAACTTTCCCTTAACTCCAAATCGTTTAACTCCTCGCAGTGGTGATACACGAAGATATGCTCGATCTCCAATCTCATATACTACCTCCTTATGTTTAGTATCTGCATAACTCTTCTGCCTGGACTGAGCTACCTTCAGTCTATCTCGAATCAACTTAACATTCTCTTCAGACTCTTTGATCAAATCTAGTCCAAATAATTGACGGTCTCCAACTTCATCCCACATTAACGGTGTCCTGCACCTCCTTCCATACAGATCTTCAAAAGGTGCCATCTTCAAACTAGCTTGATAACTGTTGTTGTATGAGAACTCTGCGTAAGGTAAATTGTCATCCCAACTAGATCGATAATCTAGCGCACAAGCTCTCAACATGTCCTCCAGAATCTGATTGACTCTCTCTGTCTATCCATCGGTCCGCAGATGAAAGGCTGTACTGAACTCTAGCCTGGTACCCAAAGTCTGGTGCAGCTGATTCCAAAACTTCGAGGTAAACTGTGTCCCTCTATCTAATACGATGGTCCTGGAAACTCCATGCAGACATACGATCCTGGTCATATATATCTTGGCCAACTTCACGCTTGTATAGATGGTTTTCACTGGGATAAAGTGAGCTACCTTGGTCAAGCAATCAACTACTACCCAGATTGAATCATATCCCGACCGGGTCCTGGGTAATCTGGTGATAAAATCCATGCCAAGCTTGTCCCACTTCCATTTGAGAATCGGCATAGGCTGTAATAATCCTGTTGGCTTCTGATGTTCTGCCTTCACACTTCGACGTACGTCGCATACTGCTACATACTCAGCAATATCCTTCTTCATACCTGTCCACCAGAAATGTTCCTTCAAATCCAAATACATCTTGGTGTTTCCGGGGTGAATTGAGTATGGAGAGTCATGAGCTTCCTGAAGTATTAACTTCCTAATATCTACATTATTGGGCACATATACACGATCCTCAAACCATAAAGTCGTGTGCTCATCCTCACGAAAAACTTTGGCTTTTCCTTTGCTCATCTTTTCCTTTATCTCCGCAATTTCCTTATTGCTACCTCTTGAGCACTGCGTTGGTTTTCCCTTGAAGAGGAAAGGGTGATGCAGTAAAGTAGCGTAAGTATTTCTCCCAGTTTTTGAGAACCAAGGTATCAATCCAATAGGAGACCACGTGCAAGTCACCTCGTACCTACACAAACAAAGAAGAACCTTGCAACCAACGCGATAAAGGGGTTGTCAATCCCTTCACGACCACTTGTAAGAGTGAGATCTGATAGAGATGATAATGATAAGATAAATATTTTTGGTATTTTAATGATATAGATTGAAAGTAAAGATTGCAAAATAAAATAGATTGGAAACTTGTATGATGGAAAGTAGACCCGAGGCCCATAGGTTTCACTAGTGGCTTCTCTCAAGATAGCATAAGTATCATGGTGGGTGAACAAATTACCGTCGAGCAATTGATAGAAAAGCGAATAATTATGAGAATATCTAGGCATGATCATGTATATAGGCATCACGTCCGCGACAGGTAGACCGAAATGATTCTGCATCTACTACTATTACTCCACACATTGACCGCTACCCAGCATGCATCTAGAGTATTAAGTTCATAACAACAAAGTAACGCCTTAAGCAAGATGACATGATGTAGAGGGATAAACTCATGCAATATGATGTAAACCCCATCTTGTTATCCTTGATGGCAACAATACAATACGTGTCGTTTCCCTTTCTATCACTAGGATCGAGCACCGCAAGATTGAACCCAAAGCTAAGCACTTCTCCCATTGCAAGAAAGATCAATCTAGTAGGCCAAACCAAACTGATAATTCGAAGAGACTTGCAAAGATAAACCAATCATACATAAAAGAATTCAAAGGAGATTCAAATATTGTTCATAGATAAACTTGATCATAAACCCACAATTCATCGGATCTCGACAAACACACCGCAAAAGAAGGTTACATCGAATAGATCTCCAAGAGAATCGAGGAGAACTTTGTATTGATATCCAAAGAGAGAGAAGAAGCCATCTAGCTACTAGCTATGGACCCTAAGGTCTGAAGTAAACTACTCACACATCATCGGAGGGGCCATGGAGTTGATGTAGAGGCCCTCCATGATCAATGCCCCCTCCGGCGGAGCTTCAGAAAAGCCCCCAAGATGGGATCTCTTGGGTACAGAAGGTTGCGGCGATGGAAATAGGGTTTCGTGGTGCTCCTGGATGTTTGTGGGGTACGTGAATATATATATATATATACATATATAGGAGGAAGAAGTAGGTCGGTGCAGCAACAAGGAGCCCACGAGGGTGGAGGGTACGCCCAGGGGGGGAGGCGCACCCCCTGCCTCGTGGCCTCCTCGATTGTTTCTTGACGTCCACTCCAAGTCCTCTGGATCACCTTTGTTCCAAAAATCACGTTCCCGAAGGTTTCATTCCATTTCGAGTCCGTTTGATATTCCTTTTCTACGAAACACTGAAATAGGCAAAAAACAAGCAATTTGGGCTGGGCCTCCGGTTAATAGGTTAGTCCCAAAAATAATATAAAAGTGTAAAATAAAGCCCATTATTATCCAAAACAGATAATATAATAGCATGGAACAATCAAAAATTGTAGATACATTGGAGACGTATCAAGCATCCCCAAGCTTAATTCCTGCTCGTCCTCGAGTAGGTAAATGATAAAAACAAAATTTTTGATGTGGAATGCTTTCTAAAATATTCTTTAATGTAATTTATCTATTGTGGCATGAATGTTCAGATCTGAAAGATTCAAGATAAAATTTTATTGTTGACATAAAAATAGTAATACTCTAAGTATGCTAATCAAGCAATTATGTCTTATCAAAATACCATAGCCAAAGAAAACTTATCCCTACAAAGTCATATAGTTTGGCCATGCTTCATTTTCGTCACACAAAATTCTCTCATCATGCACAACCCCGATGACTAGCCAAGGAATTGTTTCATACTTAGCCTTTTCAAACTCTTTCAACTTTTACGCAATATATGAGCGCGAGCCATGGAAATAGCACTATGGGTGGAATAGAATGTGATGATTGAGGTTGTTTGAGAAGACAAAAGGGAGAAAGTCTCACATTGACGCGGCTAATCAATGGGCTAAGGAGATGCCCACCAATTGATGTCAATGCAAGGAGTAGGGATTTCCATGCAAGAGATGCACTAGAGCTATAAATATATGAAAGTTCATCGAAGAAACTAAGTGGGTGTGCATCAAACTCGCTTGCTCACGAAGACCTAGGGCATTTGAGGAAGCCCATCATTGGAATATACAAGACAAGTTCTATAATGAAGAATTCCCACTAGTATATGAAAGTGACAAAATAGGAGACTCTCTATCATGAAGATCATGGTGCTACTTTGAAGCACAAGTGTGGGAAAAGGATAGTAACATTGTCCCTCCTCTCTTTTTCTCTCATTTTTTTATTTGGGCCTTCTTTTTTTTGGCCTCTTTTTTTCGTCCGGAGTCTCATCCCGACTTGTGGGGGAATCATAGTCTCCATCATCCTTTCCTCACTGGGACAATGCTCTAATAATGATGATCATCACACTTCTTTTTACTTACAACTCAAGAATTACAACTCAATACTTAGAACAAAATATGACTCTATGTGAATGCCTCCGGCGGTGTACCGGGATTGCGATGAATCAAGAGTGACATGTATGAAAAATTATGAAAGGTGGCTTTGCCACAAATACGATGTCAACTACATGATCATGCAAAGCAATATGACAATGATGATGCGTGTCATAATAAATGGAATGGTGGAAAGTTGCATGGCAATATATCTTGGAATGGCTATGGAAATGCCATAATAGGTAGCTATGGTGGCTGTTTTGAGGAAGATATAAGTAGGTTTATGGGTGATAGAGCGTATCATATCACCGGGTTTGGATGCACCGGTGAAGTTTGCACCAACTCTCAAGGTGAGAAAGGGCAATGCACGATACCAAAGAGGCTAGCAATGATGGAAGGGTGAGAGTGCGTATAATCCTTGGACTCAACATTAGTCGTAAAGGACTCACATACTTATTGCAAAAATCTACAAGTCATCAAAACCAAGCACTACACGCATGCTCCTAGGGGGATAGATTGGTAGGAAAAGACCATCGCTCGTCCCCGACCGCCACTCATAAGGAAAGCAATCAAAGAACACCCCATGCTTCAAATTTGTCACATGGTGTTTACCATACGTGCATGCTACGGGACTTGCCAACTTCAAAACAAGTATTCATCAATTTCACAATTACTCAACTAGCACACCTCTAATATTACCACCTTTATATCTCAAAACCATCTATCAAGCATCCAACTTCTCTTAGCATTTAAAATTTATAGCCAAAGTGAATTACCATGCTGTTCTAGAGGACTCTCAAAATGATATAAGTGAAGCATGAGAGATCAATTATTTCTATAAAATAGAACCACCGCCGTGCTCTAAAGGATATAAGCGAAGCACTAGAGCAAAAATTATCCAACTCAAAAGATATAAGTGAAGCACATAGAGTATTCTAATAAATTCCAATTCATGTGTGTCTCTCCCAAAAGGTGTGTACATCAAGGATGATTGTGGTAAAATAAAAGGCAAAGACTCAAATCATACAAGACGCTGCAACAAAACACATATCATGTGGCGAATAAAAATATAGCTCCAAGTAAAGTTACCGATGGACGAAGACGAAAGAGGGGATGCCTTCCGGGGCATCCCCAAGATTAGGCTTTTGGTTGTCCTTGGAATTTACCTTGGGGTGCCATGGGCATCCCCAATCTTAGGCTCTTGCCAATCCTTGTTCCATAATCCATCAAATCCTTCCCCAAAACTTGAAAACTTCACAACACAAAACTTAAAAGAAAATCTTCGAGAGCTCCGTTAGTAAAAGAAAACAAACCACCACTTCAAGGTACTGTAACGAACTCATTATTTATTTATATTGGTGTTAAACCTACTATATTCCAACTTTTCTATGGTTCATAAACTCTATTACTAGCCATAGATTCATCAAAATAAGCAAACACCACACGAAAAACAGAATCTGTCAAAAACAGAACAGTCTGTAGTAATATGTAGGTTTCGAATACTTATAGAACCCCAAAAATTCTAAAATAAATTTCTGGACGTGAGGAATTTATCTATTAATCATCTTAAAAATTAATTAACTAAATAACACTGTCCAGTAAAAAATGGCAGCAATTATCGTGAGCGCTAAAGTTTCTGTTTTTTAAGCAAGATTAAAGAGACTTTCCCCAAGTTTTCCCAACGGTTCTACTTGGCACAAACACTAATTAAACAAAAAAAACACAACCAAAACAGAGGCTATATAAATTATTTATTACTAAACAGGAGCAAAAGTCAAGGAATAAAATAAAATTGGGTTGCCTCCCAACAAGCGCTATCGTTTAACGCCCCTAGCTAGGCATAAAAGCGAAGATAGATCTAGGTATTGCCATCCTTGGTAGGCATCCATAGGTGGCTCTCATAATAGATTCATATGGTAATTTAATTTTCTTTCTAGGGAAGTGTTCCATGCCTTTCCTTAACGGAAATTAGAATTTAATATTCCCTTCCTTCATATCAATAATTGCACCAATCGTTCTAAGGAAAGGTCTACCAAGAATAATAGGACATGAAGGATTGCAATCTATATCAAGAACAATGAAATCTACGGGCACATAATTCCTATTTGCAAGAATAAGAACATCATTAATCTTTCCCATAGGTTTCTTAATAGTGGAATCCGCAAGGTGCAAGTTTAAAGAACAATCATCAAATTCACGGAAACCTAGCAAATCACACAAAGTTTTTGGGATTGTGGAAACACTAGCACCCAAATCACACAAAGCATAACACTGCGTTGGTTTTCCCTACCTCTTGAGCACTGCGTTGGTTTTCCCTTGAAGAGGAAAGGGTGATGCAGTAAAGCAGCGTAAGTATTTCCCTCAGTTTTTGAGAACCAAGGTATCAATCCAGTAGGAGACCACACGCGAGTCACCTCATACCTACACAAACAAATAAGAACCTCACAACCAACACGATAAAGGGGTTGTCAATCCCTTCACGGCCACTTGCAAGAGTGAGATCTGATAGAGATGATAATGATAAGATAAATATTTTTGGTATTTTAATGATATAGATTGAAAGTAAAGATTGCAAAATAAAATAGATTGGAAACTTGTATGATGGAAAATAGACCCGGGGGCCATAGGTTTCACTAGTGGTTTCTCTCAAGATAGCATAAGTATTATGGTGGGTGAACAAATTACTGTCGAGCAATTGATAGAAAAGTGGATAATTATGAGAATATCTAGGCATGATCATGTATAAAGGCATCACGTCCGCAAAAGTAGACTGAAACGACTCTGCATCTACTACTATTACTCCACACATCGACCGCTATCCAGCATGCATCTAGAGTATTAAGTTCATAAGAACAGAGTAATGCCTTAAGCAAGATGACATGATGTAGAGGGATAAACTCATGCAATATGATGTAAACCCCATCTTGTTATCCTCGATGGCCACAATACAATACGTGTCGTTTCCCTTTCTATCACTGGGATCGAGCACCGCAGGATTGAACCCAAAGCTAGGCACTTCTCCCATTGCAAGAAAGATCAATCTAGTAGGCCAAACCAAACTCATAATTCGAAGAGACTTGCAAAGATAAACCAATCATACATAAAAGAATTCAGAGGGGATTCAAATATTGTTCATAGATAAACTTGATCATAAACCCACAATTCATCGGATCTCAACAAACACACCGCAAAAGAAGGTTACATCGAATAGATCTCCAAGAGAATCGAGGAGAACTTTGTATTGAGATCCAAAGAGAGAGAAGAAGCCATCTAGCTACTAGCTATGGACCCGAAGGTCTGAAGTAAACTACTCACACATCATCGTAGGGGCCATGGAGTTGATGTAGAGGCCCTCCGTGATCAATGCCCCCTCCGGCGGAGCTCCGGAAAAGGCCCCAAGATGGGATCTCTTGGGTAAAGAAGGTTGCGGCGGTGGAAATAGGGTTTCGTGGTGCTCCTGAATGTTTGCGGGGTACATGGATATATATAGGAGGAAGAAGTAGGTCGGTGGAGCAACGAGGGGCCCACGAGGGTGGAGGGCGCACCCAGGGGGGTAGGCACGCCCCCTGCCTCGTGGCCTCCTCGATTGTTTCTTGACGTCCACTCCAAGTCCTATGGATCACGTTTGTTCCAAAAATCACGTTCCCGAAGGTTCCATTCCGTTTGGACTCTGTTTGATATTCCTTTTATATGAAACACTGAAATAGGCAGAAAAACATCAATTTGGGCCGGGCCTCCGGTTAATAGGTTAGTCCCAATAATAATATAAAAGTGTAAAATAAAGCCCATTATCATCCAAAACAGATAATATAATAGCATGGAACAATCAAAAATTATAGATACGTTGGAGAAGTATCACTTATCATCCTTTTGAGCTTCTTGATTCTTTTCTAATAACGTAGACTGAACCTCCATTGTTGCCACAAAACCTCTTGGAACTATCTCCAAACGAAGTTCCTTGAGATCGTCAACCTAACTCCTGCGGAAATCCTCCGCTTATGAGGGTATTGGCATAACTCTTTCGGCTCAAAGCGTCTGCTACGACATTGACCTTTCCTGGGTGATAGTGCAACTTCATATCATAATCCTTTATAAGCTCCAACCATCTCCTTTGCCTGAGATTCAGCTCCTTCTGCGTGAAAATGTACTTCAAACTCTTGTGATCCGTGTACACATCACATCTGTTTCCAATCAGAAAATGTCTCCAAGTCTTGAGCACATCCACTACGACTGCTAACTCCAAATCATGCGTGGCATAATTCAACTCATGAAGTCGAAGCTGACGTGAGCCATATGAAACCACTTGTCCATATTGAATCAGTACACCTCCAAGTCCTAAGCGAGAAGCGTCGCAATACACTTGGAAATCCTTGTGTATATCTGGAAGAATCAGCACTGGGGATGTAACCAAATGTTACTTAAACTCCTGAAAACTGGCCTCACAATCTTCAATCCATTTGAACTTGGTGTCGGTCATGGGTTTCGCAATCTTGGAAAAATTCTCAATGAACCCTCGGTAATATCCTGTGAGTCCCAGAAAACTGCGGATCTCTCCAACTGAGGTGGGTGCCAACCACTCAGTAACAGACTGAACCTTCGTGGGGTCTACTGCTATACCTTCCCCTGATATAACATGTCCAAGAAATCCAACTTCCTTCAACCAAAACTCACACTTGCTAAACTTGGCATACAACTGATGTTCCCTGAGCTTCTGGAGAACTAAGCGCAAGTGTTCCTTGTGTTCCTCTTCATTCTTCGAGTATACCAAAATATCATCAATGAACACCACTACAAACTTATCCAAAAACTCCATGAACACCTTGTTCATCATACTCATGAAATAGGCAGGGGCGTTAGTCAATCAAAATGACATAACCGTGTACTCATATAGCCCATACCTTCTGGTGAAAGTTGCCTTAGGTATATCCTGCTCTCGGATCTTCAGCTGGTGGTATCCTGATCGCAGATCGATCTTGGAGAATACTTTAGCTCCTTGCGGCCGGTCAAACAAATCATTGATCATTGGTAGTGGGTATTTGTTCTTGATTGTCACTTCATTCAATGCTCGATAATCAACAACCATTCTCAAAGATCCATCCTTCTTCTCAACTAAGAGCACTGGGGCTCCCCATGGTGATGAACTTCGTCGAATGTAACCTTTCTCCAGTAACTCCTTGATTTGCTTCTTAATTTCCTCCAGATCATTTGCGGGCATCCGGTATGGCCTCTTTGATATTGTTCCGAAGCCTGGCAATAGTTCTATCAAAAACTCAATGTCTCGGTCTGGTGGCATGCGTGGTAATTCCTCTGGAAATACATCCGGGTAATCCTTCACAACAGGCACTTCTTCTTGAACAACTCCAGAGAGGGAATTTACTTGGGTCCTCCTTGGCGCATGCCTAGACACATACTTGATCGTTTTTCCCTCCGGGGTGGTGAGTAAAATTGACTTACTAGCACAATCGATGTTTCCTCCATACTTCGATAACCAATCCATACCTAATATTATATCCAATCCTTGGGACTCCAAAATTATTAGGTCTGAGGGGAAAACATGTCTACCTATGGTCAATGGCATCTGAAAACATCCACTGCTTGCCATATATTCAGCTCCTGGCAAGCTTACTAACATAGGTGTCTTAAGAACTTTGGTGGGCAACTTATACTTATCCACAAATCCCCTCGAAATATATGAATGTGATGCACCAGTATCAAAAAGAACGATTGCAGTAAGTGACTCAATCAAAACCTTACCTATAACTGTATCAGGCTGCTCTTCAACCTCCTCCATGTTAACGTGGTTCACCTGTTCCCTGTTGAAAGGGTTGGGCTTCTTCCCAGAGCTTCCATTGACGTTTCCATTCTTTGCTTCAGGGCATTCGGTGGCGTAGTGTCCAGTCTTCCCGCACTTGAAACAAGTAATGTGACTTAAATCCTTCCTCGCGGGTGTTGCTGGGTTGGAACGGTTCTGTCTGTTGCTTCCTCCATTCCCATTACCATTCTTGGGGCCACTGTGGTTATGCAAAATCCCTCCATTGTGGGTATGGCCTCCATGATTATGAGTGTGTCCTCCCGAGTTCGGGGTAAAACGAGGCTTCTGCTGAGCTCCAGAATTGTACTTCCCTTGTCCGTACTTCCTTTTGCGGCTCTCTATCTGTTGCTGCTTCCCTTCAATCATAAGAGCCCTATCTACCAACTCCTAGTAGTTAGTGAATGTTTCCACCATCAACTGCATACTCATCTCATCATTCAGCCCTTCCATAAACTTCTCCTGCTTCGTAGCATCTGTGGCCACATCATCTGGGGCATAGCGGGCTAACTTGCTAAACCCATCCACGTGCTGCCCCACAGTATGATTTCCCTGGTGTAAGTTGCGAAACTCACGCTTCATCATGCTCATTGCTCCAGTTGAGACATGTGCAATGCGGAAAGCTTGCTGAAACTGCTCCCAAGTGACATTGGCTATGGGAAAAGTGGTTGTGTAATTCTCCCACCATGAGGCTGCGGGTCCATCCAGTTGGTGTGCGGCAAAGTGCACCTTCTTAGCATCTGTGCAAACTGCGGTGGTCAACTCCCTTCCAATCTTGCGTAGCCAGTCATCAGCAACAATCGGCTTGGTGCTACTGGAAAACACTGGCGGATTCAACCTCAAGAAAAGGGCTAAGTTGTCAACTGGAGGTGGTGGCGGTGGGTTGTTGTTATTGTTGTTGTCGTTGCCTTGGTTCTGAACTAGTAGCTACATCAAGGCATTCTGTTGCTGGATCAACTGAGTGAGCTCCGGTGGGAAGACAAATCCGGGGTCACGTCTTGGAGGCATCTGATGGGTTTAGAGGGAAGAGATTAGAATAGAGTGAGGTATAGGGAGAAATCATTGCCCATATGCACATGAGACAAACACATTCATATCACACCACTCAATTCAAACAAGGGCATACAATCGGTCTATCTATCGTTACGGAATACTCGGACTATTTTATATACATGGGGGAATACTACTGATAACGTGGTGGTCGACTAGAAATTTTGATCGGAAGAAGACTCCATGATATCTGCTCCAGCTTCGTCTTCATAGTCATCATCACTGTCGGGGTCGGAGTCGGTGTCGTCGATGATGATGTAGTCTTCGGGATGGTTGTCACCTCCTGGTGCAGGGTCTCCCATGAATACTCCTAACTTCTTCTTCAGATCTTCATTCTTCTCCAGCAGAACTACAATTTCCTCTTCGTATCCATCGCGTGTAGACTTGAGTGCCTCTTCTAGCTCCATGTTCCTGGTCATCACCTTCTTCATGTCTATCATGCTGGCGCACATCTGGTTCTCCTATCGGCGAATGTGCCGGTTTAACTCCTGGATGTAGGATGCAATGGACTTGTCCCTCCTGGTGCAAGTCATCTCCCATTGCTCATTTCGGTGTCCACATATCTGGTAGATGGTGTCCTTAAGATCCTTGTGGTAGACTTCACCGATGCGTCCCATGGCGATGTGAGTTGCCATGCTCTTTCCTAGACTCCAGGTTGGTGCATCAAAGGAAAACTCTATGGGCTCAGTAACTGGGGTGAATGTCCTTCCTGGAACATGTACTCGAATGGTCCAACACTCTTCTTCAGGTAGAGTGGCGGTGTAGGTCCCGGTGAAGCTTGGTATTCCGATGTTCAAATATCTTATGGCTTCCTTCAGGTGTTGTCTGAAAGGGGTGTCTTCATCCGGTTGAGCAAACTTGTTCCTTGGGTCCACCGTCTATAGAGTGGAAAGTGGAGAAGAGTCAGAAATGAGTAGAGAAGAGTGACCTAAGGCTTATCTTAGTGGTCGCTTCCTACAGTCAGCGTGGGCTCTAATACCATCTTGTAGCGATCCGACCTCAACCGGTCAAATCTCTATGCATAAGTGTCATCCCTGGATCGGTAATGCTGACACACACAATACTTGAAGGATTTATTGCAGAGTGCAATCACACACTTATTACATCGAATAACTCAAAGAGAGTACTTATTACAATAATATGGTTGAAGGCCATATAATGAAGATAATAGTGGAAGGCTTCGAAGGCAAAAGTGAGTCCATCAACTCCAACGGCATTGCTGAGTGCAAAACAACGACCTAGCGCACCTTACTCTTCGTCTGAAAAGTCTGCAACATAATACGTTGCAGCCTGAAATGGGTCAGCACATGGAATATGCTGGCAAAATAACACTGTAGAGCAATGAACAAGAATAACTGCTATCACTACATGCATATATGGCTGGTGGAGGCTCTATGGTTATCATGTTCGCGTAAAGCCAATTTTTCCTTACTCCAAAGGAATACATTTTATTTAACTATCAAGTTGGTTGATAAAACATTGAGAAGGTTCCTCCAACTCAATCCCAAGTAATTAACATCCCAAACAACATTTATTAAGAGTGATGAGATCAAATCAATAATTCAAGAACCAGATACTCAAGATGTCCATAACCGGGGACACGGATAACCATGATTAGTTTGTACACTGTGCAGAGGTTTGCGCACTTTCCCCACAAGACTCGATCTCCTCCGTTGAATTTCTCGCACTACACGATGTTTGACTTTTAATATGTTTCAAAGATTCATGATCAGAATGTATAACAAATTCATTGGGCCATAAATAATGTTGCCATGTTTCTAAGGTCCAAACAAGAGCATATAATTCTTTATCATAAGTAGAATAGTTTAGACTAGGCCCACTCAATTTTTCAGAAAAGTATGCAACAGGTTTGCCATCTTGTAATAACACACCTCCTAATCCAATTCCACTAGCATCACATTCAAGCTCAAAAGTCTTATTAAAATCAGGAAGTTGGAGTAAAGGAGCATGTGTCAACTTACCTTTCAATACCGTGAAGGCTTCTTCCTGTGCGGTACCCCAAACAAAAGGCACATCCTTCTTTGTAAGCTCGTTGAGAGGTGCAGCAATGGTGCTGAAATATCTCAGAAAACGCCTATAGAAACCAGCGAGGCCAAGGAAACTCCTGAGTTGTGTGACCGATTTGGGATGCGGCCAACTCTCAATAGCTTCAATCTTGGCTTTATCAACTTCAATTCCCCGTGGAGTAACAACATAGCCAAGAAAAGATACTCGAACGGTGCAAAAGGTGCACTTCCCAAGGTTACCAAACAAACGTGCATCGCGTAGAGCAATAAAAACAACACGTAAATGTTCCAAATGTTCTTCCAAAGATTTGCTATAAATCAGTATATCATCAAAATAGACTACCACAAATCGTCCAATGAAAGCACGTAAAACTTCGTTCATTAGTCTCATGAAAGTACTAGGTGCATTAGTTAACCCAAAAGGCATGACTAACCACTCATATAATCCAAACTTAGTTTTAAATGTTGTTTTCCGTTCATCTCCCAATTTCATACGAATTTGATGGCACCCACTACGCAAATCAACTTTGGAGAATACTGTAGAGCCACTCAACTCATCAAGCATGTCATCCAGCCTAGGCATATGATGATGATAATGAATAGTAATATTATTAATGCCTCTACAATCAACACACATACGCGACGTACCATCCTTTTAAGGCACTAGTATAATAGGAACAACACAAGGACTATGAGATTCATGTATATAACCTTTGTCGAGCAGCTCCTGTACTTGACGCATAATCTCCTTTGTCTCCTCTGGATTGGTATGGTATGGTGCACGGTTGGGTAGCAATGCACTAGGAATTAAGTCAATTTGATGCTCAATCCCTCGAATAGGTGGTAATCCCAGTGGCACGTCTTGTGGAAAGACATCAACGAACTCCTACAAAATGTTAGTGACAGCAGGGGGCAAAGAGGAAGACACGTCCTCGAACGAAAATAATGTCTCGTTGCACACAAAAGCATAGCAAACAGATTTGCTGAAATCTAGCTCATCAATATCAGATTTTGTGGCAAGTAAACATGCACTTTTCAATTTAATTTCAGAAGCAACACTAGATGGTTTGTTATTAGGTTTCATGTGTTGCTCAAATTCTTTTGCCACAATCTGATTTTCACTCTT
Source organism: Triticum aestivum (assembly GCF_018294505.1). Taxonomy (NCBI): domain Eukaryota; kingdom Viridiplantae; phylum Streptophyta; class Magnoliopsida; order Poales; family Poaceae; genus Triticum; species Triticum aestivum. The sequence goes on along the minus strand of NC_057800.1, from coordinate 287,199,847 downwards.
ATTTTTCTCCGGTTTTGCTTTATTAGCTCTATTAATATCATCTTTCAAAATGGAATCAGGAGTCATAGGAAGCAAAGTAATATTTTTTTATCCTTATGAACAAGAGTATACTGATTGTTTCTACCATGGTGCATAGAATTTTTATCAAATTCCCATGGTCTACCAAGTAATAAGGAACATGCTTGCATGGGTACCACATCACAATCAACATAATCAGCATATGTAGAGATACTAAAATGCACACGAACAGTACGTGTTACATTAACCTTAGCGCTGTTGTTGAACCATTGGATGTAGTAAGGATGTGGATGTGGTCTTGTGGTGAGAGATAGCTTCTCCACCATATCCATGCTAGCCAAGTTGTTACAGCTCCCTCCATCTATGATGACGCGAATATAATGTTCCTTCACAACTCCCTTCGTATGGAACAAATTATGCCTCGGATTTTTCTCAGCCTGTGTAACCTGCATACTCAAAACACGTTGAGCAACTAAACATTCATACCTGTCAGCATCTTCAGCGGCCATGTATTGCATCTCATGATCAGAATCATCTCCACCATGTTCTTCACTTGTAATAAGAGCCAAAGTCTCCTCATCATAGTCACTAGCGGACTCATACCCACCATCCTTAGTAACAATCATCACATGTTTAGATGGGCATTCTCTTGCATAATGAACTCCACCCTTGCAACGACGACAAATAATATCATGTGTTTTCCCCGTTGATGCCATGGATGAAGAAGAGCTGTGTGCAGGCCCAGTGATGTAGGGTAGGAACCCTATAGGCCGATCTTTCACGAAATGAGCGGATCCCGCGATGAACACGAAGAACATGAGGAGGGAAACGAGGGGAAAAACACAAGGGGAACACAAGAGAACACTCAAACCAACAAGTATGATCACACATGCGCTAGATCCATGAACACAAAGGAAGATACAAGATCCAAAGTCAACAACAGATGATACAAGAGGTAACCGGTCTTCTCCGTGAGGAGGTCCTGATGTTCTTCTCCGTGAGGAGGTCTTGAATCCAATGTGGATCTTCTCCGTAGAGGGGTCACGGTCTCTCTCGTGGAGTAGATCTGATGTGGATGAGCAATGCTCTATCTCTAATATGAGCTAATCCTTTGCTCACCCAAGAAAGGATGAGGGTAAGGTCTATTTATAGTCTAAGCCACGAAGGGGTAAGTGGGAGAGAGATACAAGGCCAAAGGCCTGGCTGCGCACAGGCAGGGTCGGACGTCCGGTCAGCGTCGGACGTCCGGTCGCTCGCGGGGGTCTGGTCGTCGAGAGGGTGTCGGACGTCCGTCATTTTGCTTCGGGGTGGGTGGCACCGGATTTCCGGTGAGCATCGTACGTCCGGTGCCTGGGACTTGTCGGACGTCCGATCTTCGTCGGTCGTTCGGCGGCTGTAGAGGGTCGGACGTCCGGTGGCTTCCGGTCGTCTGGTCGCTGTAGACTTTGCAGCTCCTTCTTCTTCCGTCTTCTCTTCCATGCTTCCCTTGCAGATGGTGTAGATGTTCCTTAGTGCTTGCACTCCTCCTCGTCATCTGTGAAGTTCCGACAATACCTATGCATGCACACGAGAGGGGTGTCAAGTAGTATACCATCCTCGAAGGGGTCAAGTGAACACGTGTAAAGGATAAGATTCAACTTTAGGTATGAGAAGTAGATGTCACACGTGTCACTTGCCAAATGGACTCTTGACATGGTGATGTCCGTAGGATGCTCCGCATCATCCCCTCCCCCTTGGGAAAGATCCTACCTCGGATCAAAATCCAAATCACCATGGGAAAGAGATGGCATCGCCATGTAGGAGTGGTCGATCACCAAGTTCTCGTCATCTTGAATCTCGAAATGGGCACTCTCCAATGTTGCACCGTCTTGTGATTCCTTCAAAAGGATCAAGGGAAACAAACACTTGGAAAAACAAATGTGGTTAGCGTTAGTGCAAAACCAAGCATTCAAGAGGTTATTCACCAAACAAGTGTCGTCATCATGCAAAGCATATGGTGTGACAAAGGATTGTAGCATGTAATGTAAGCATATGGATTGAGCAAAAGCAAAGATATCATGGGGACAAGCATGTAAATGTGAGGTAGTGATGCAAATATGTGTGACAAGAGAAGAAGCATCTACCTCAAGTTCATAGCAAGCATTCACAAATTGATCAATGAAAGGTCTATGGTAGGCATAGGTATCATTCACAACACCAAAATAAATGAAGTGTCTAAACACATGAGTCAAGTGCAAGACTATCCAAGCATAACATGCATAGGGTGTACTGAAGATAGTGTGGCACTCAACACAATAGAAAGAGCAATTGTTCATCATGTGTGAGGCAATCAAGTAAATCATGTAGCAATCAATGAGACATGGCATATGTGAAGAAATGGTATTGTTGCAACCAAGCATGTGATAGGAGAAAATAATCCAAGAATTGGATGCAACACACAATGCATATATGTCATGATGCATGGAACGGTGAAAATGACAAGTTGAAGCAAGATCTCTAACATATGTGCAATCAAGTGGTCCAAGATGAACAATAAGTCTCATGGTGCAAGCAACACAAGTAGTAAGATCCGCAATATCCATGCTCAAGAAAGATATCACCTTGAAGGCGTGTCCTTGTGCATTCTTCACAATGCCGAAGTGGTAGGAAAGGTGTTGGGGAAGCGAGCCGTGGTCGAATGTATGAGGCTCGCTCTCAAGAGATCGAATGGTCAACTCATGTTAAGCGGAAGTCGACACAAGGTCCAAGTATCCTACACATGCAAAAAAGAAAGCAAAGAATGTATGCGAATGGTAGATAAACACATCATCCATCATGATGGTTCTCTTCTCTTGCACATAACCATTAGAAGCACAAGTGCATGAATAATATGATGCAATAATGGCTATATTCATGGCACTAGGTATATGGTGCAAAGAGGTAAGACAAGCATGCTTCACAAGAAATATGTCAAAATCTCCAAATATATGTGAGAATGCTATGGCTGCAAACTCATTATCAAGATTAGGGGCATTGTTGCACTCAATACATGTCAAATCATCTAGCATGAGAGAGGCAACATATGGAGAGATATGACAAGAAGCAATAATAATCATGTGCAAAGCATGTAGATGGTTGTCATCAACTGCATGAAGCGAGCAAGTTTGAGTCATCGGTGATGCAACATAAGCAAGTATAGAGATCAAGCCGTGCAAACTAGTAGTGCAAAGATGCAGCATACTAGAGGAAATCATGGCAATCATGTCATGTGAGCAAATAGTAGGCATAGACAATGCACGTGACATATCACAAGCACGAGCACAAAGCAAGGTCATAGTATCATCATAGGCATGGGGCACAAAGAAAAGATGGCTATAACAAGCAATATCTCCACCAAGCTTGCAAATACACATACAAGTATGAGAATCAATCATCATGTGTAATGCAAAGCATGGGTCACAAATGCATGGCAAAAGCATAGGAATGAGAATATCATGCAAAGTGAACATGGCAAGATGGGCAAAGGATATATAATGGACAACAACCCATAGCCAAGTGAGGGCCATGTAGAAGAAATGCGCGAAGTCTTTGCACGAAGAGAGCGGTGGGAAAGACACTCCGTGGGATCCCAAGTCATCATTGCTCTCTAGAGCTCATTTGTCAACTCGTGGGATTGCGAGGTTGACAAGTATTCATGGGTACCTACACAAAAGAGACACAAAGCAAAGAAATTGTGCACGTGGTAAATGTACACATCATCCATCATGATGGTATTTGCACATGGAAGTTAGCACAGGATAAGCATCGCTCAAAGAAATTTGATGCATGGTATAAGGACATGTCATCCATCATGAAAGAATAGTTATTGTGTATAACATGATGGGGATGCAAATTGAGCATACAAGTATAAGGATCATGCAATGGATGGGAGTGATCACAATCTCCTAAAATGTATGAGGAAACTATGGGGGTCTCCTCATGTGTAATATTTTAAACATCATACGGAGAAAATGGACAACATCCAAAACAATGCATATCCAAAGCTAGGTGGTTATGGCATGGCATATGAGATAAATGATGCAAAAGTAGCATGTCAATATCATCACAAGAGAAACAAATGCCAATAACCATAGGCTTGTCATATATGCCATATGTGCAAATTGGGTTTATTTTAATAGCATATGCATAGTCACTATAAAGAGATTGCAAATATGACATATGATTGATCTCATGCATAGCATATGACAAGTCGACCGGATGCGCAAACATGATGTGACCGAGAGAATTATCACAAGAAATCCTATGGAACATGGCATCACAACTAATATACTCCACATGGCAATCATCATACTCATCATAAATGTGTAAATCATCGCATGGGGAAGTCACACTAGCATGAAGCATGGAAATAGGTTGATCAACATCATGCAAGCAATCAATGTCAAGAATGTCCACTAGTGGGACTAGAGCATCACCTTCACCTATGTTACCTTTGTCATTCCACTCATGTGGTGTAGGTGAGGTGGGAAAGACCAAATGGTGGTCATCTTCATCTTGATGGAACCATGTGGGGGTGCATCATATTCCACCATGGCCATCGTCTTGTCCAAAGGGAGGACATAGTCATCGCGAATCGGCGCTTCATCATATATGGGACCTAGCACCAAATGAGAAGACACAATAGAGGTAGAGGTCAAGTTGTTAGAAATGCAAATGGCCTCACATGCACTATCAACTATCACTCTCTCTCTATGTGGTGGTTCATTCACTCCCTCAAGGTAGGTGCACTCAATCTCACGTATGGTGGAGTCACTCATCTCACTCAAGTGGTGGGGATTGTGGCTCTCCTCACATGGGAATTGTGGTAACACATCATATATGGGGCTAGTGGTGAAGTCACTATCACTCTCAATATGGTGGCAAAAGTCACTCAAGTCATCATATGTCGCCATGGTCGAAGGGAAAGTCACATGCTCAACCATCTCATCGCCATCGCCGTGGATGGAAGCCGAAGATGGCACATCATCACTCTTGCCTTCTAAGATGGAAGCATCATACGTGCTCGTCACAATGTCGCTTGCCTCCAAAGCTTGGTCCTTGATGGTCTCCGTAGTCGTAGTCGTCGCTGCACCATCTTGAAAAAGAGTCAAAGTAGACTCGGCATCATCAATGCCACAAAGAGGGATGGCGGTGTAGTCAAACTTGGGAGCATCATCTTGGAGCTCATCGGGCTTGGACATCGTGGTGGTACTAGCCTCATGCTCGTTCTCATGGAGCTTGGTCATCGCGAAGTGAGCTTGGGGTGGAGAAGCTTTGGCCTTCATGAGTTCTTGTTCTGCCTTGAGAACACCAATGTAGTTGTCGTCGAGGGACTAGTAGTTCTCGAGGAAGATCATCTTGGAGATGTCGTTGTGCAATCCCATCATGAAGTGGAACTTCATCGAAATGGGGTTGTCTATGCCGGATCGTCGCAAGGCAATCTTCATCTCCTTGAAGTACTTGTCGATGGACTTGGATCCTTGGATGGTGTTCTCCAATTGGTGTTGAAGTTGTTCCATGTAGGTTGGAGGCACGAACTCTCACCGCAAATCTCTCTTCGTCTTGGGCCAACTCATGTCATAGGTATCCAATGGTGCGTGAGGCCACCATGTGGACGCGTAGTCGTGGAAGTTCCTTGTGGCGCACTTCACTTGTTCTTCGGGAGGAACTTGATGTAGCTTGAGGTAGTCGTCCATCAAATGCTCCCACTCGAGATACTCCTCGGGTTCTTAAGTCACATAGAAAGGAATCACGTGCTCAGTGTCGAGGTCGTAGTAGCTCGTGGAAGTCGCGGACTTGAGCTTGGGGAGCTTCTCTTGAGGTTCTTGTGGGCGAAGATGTTGTATATCCGAAGGCGAAGATGCCAAGGGAGATGGTGAAGTCGTTGAGCAGTTGTTGGTGTTGAGCTCTTGACGTTCACATTCTTTTTGGTGATGGTGTCGATGCCGATGTGATCTTGCTGGAGATGGTAGCTCAGAAGCGTGTGCTCTTGAACGTCTTTTGGAAGATGAGGAAGATCGTTTGTACGACTTGATGATGGCTTTGATCTCCTCCATTTGAGTTTGCATCTTGGCGTCGGTGGAGTTGTTCGTGGCATCGAACTCATCGTTGTTGTTGTAGACCGAAGATGAAATGCCTTGCCTATCCATCACAAGACTCGAGCCAATATGAGTGGGAGAAAGAGAAGAACTATACCAAATGTACCTTGACCGATGTTGAAGATGGATCAATGATCACTCAATGATGTAACAAGGAAATAGAACAATTGGTACCAATTCTTGTCGGTTTCTCACACCTACACAAATAAGGCTTATGGTGGAGTTCGGTGAGGATAGTGGCACAAAAATTTGATGCAAAATGTTAGCAAGAGTCAATAATGTTGAAAGAGATTCACAAATTCGCAAGTGAAACAAGTAGACCAATAGCAATATGTGGCACATGGAAACACACACACTGATAGATAAATGGGGTCGTGCAACAAAGGATGAGCACAAAATGTGGAATCCACGGAAAATGCTCGTGTTGCACAACTCAAGAGAGACGCTAACACGATTGCTCTATAGGCGGATACGACACTTGTGCACAACCTATAAGATGCAAAATGTAATAACTTCTATCCCAAGTATGCTATATATGTATGATGTTCCGGTGGTATGATCCAAGATGATTGGATATGACAATCTTATATGCAATGTGGTATGATGCTATGGCACTTGCTTACAAGCTTCTTTGCTCTTTCTCTTTTGCTTAAAAGCATATTCTTTTTTTATATGGCCACAATGCAAAATGCACAAGCCAAGATAGCAATTGTATATATGCGGGAACAAACTTGAGGCACACGAGATGATATGATACCAATATGATATGGTATGTATGCAATGGAAGGTGTAGCTCGATGGTCACTAATGTTCACAAGTAATGTTGCCGGCAATACTCAAATGGCTAGTCTCGATAGGCAAGTGACGCAAAATGGGCTAGGGGTTATCAATGCAATGACAAGGGAATATACAATGGAGGGATACCACGATACCAAGTTGATATGGAGGTTACCGTCCGCGGTGATGATGAGTGGCGGTGATCTTGATGGAGATACCAAGATGATGGAGACTCGTCCCTAAGTAGCCAAAACACCTTAAGAAACGGAAAAACCGCGACTCAAAATCTCAAATATCAAATATCAAATGGTGATAGCGGGAATGCGGTGGTGGTTGCGGAAGCTCAATGGGATTGCGGAAATGCAATGATGGGTTATGCAAGTAGGCAATGCGGAAGTGGAGGTTATGGTGGTGTACTATACACGGTGTCGGAGTTGGAAGCATGGTCCCTAAGTATCTGAAACACCTTAGGAGACACAACTCACAACACAAACAAAATTAGGTTAAGTCGGTGTGGAAGAAGTGTATGGTGGGTAAGCCTATGCGGAAGTTATGGTGGTGGTGGTGGATGAAGAAGCAACCGTCCCTAAGTATCCTAAACAGCTTAGGAGACTCAAATCAAAACTCAAACAACCACTAATGCGATGGGGAACAAAAATTGGTTAGGTTGCGGAAGTTGGTGGTGGTGTAGCGGATGATGTGGTGGAAGCCCTAGGCAAAGATGCCAAAATTATCAAAATTTGATGGAGTCAAAAGATGTTGGTGGTATTTTTGTGGGAAGGGGGATGTCAAGAGCTTCAAAACGAGCTAAAGAACGTTAAAATCAGAGTTCGGATGAATTAGTTATGGCCGAAACAAAAATCAGCCGAAGTTGATATATACACGTATCAGACGTCCGATGATGGTCGGACGACCGGTGGCCGGACATCCGGGCGGGCTCAGAAATCCGTAAATCTGGCTTGGGTTAGGGGTTCCGGATGTTCGGAAAAGGTCGGACGTCCGGTCGTTCCAGGGGCTCCGGACGTTCGTAAAGGGCCGGTCGTCCAGTGGGTCGGGGTCAACGCGGGATTTGAGATCCGGGACGCGATTTTGGGCGGAAAATGGGAATTTTGGGGTCAAAATTGATGAGATTTCGTGGATGAAAGATTGGGAAACTTGGGGAAATGCTAGATCCACTTGAAACCAAGCAAATCCATTGATAAAATCCAACAAAACTTCGTCAAACCAACAAATCACAAAAAAATTTGGAGCTATTTTTGGTGGGGATTTTCGAAATTGGGAAAGAACACAACAAAATTAGGCTATAAAACAACGAGGGGAGGCTCCGAAGTCGTGATAAACCTAGCTCTGATACGAAGATGATGTAGGATAGGAACCCTATAGGCCGACCTTTCACGAAAGGAACGGATCCCACGATTAACACGAAGAACACGAGGAGGGAAACGAGGGGAAAAACACAAGGGGAACAGAAGAGAACACTCAAACCAACAAGTATGATCACACATGCGCTAGATCCATGAACAGAAAGAAAGATACAAGATCCAAATTCAACAATGGACGATTCAAGAGGTAACCGGTCTTCTCCGTGAGGAGGTCTTAATGTTCTTCTCCGTGAGGAGGTCTTGAATCCAACATGGATCTTCTCCGTAGAGGCGCCGCGGTCTCTCTCGTGGAGTAGATCTGATGTGGATGAGCAATGCTCTATCTCTAATATGAGCTAATCCTTTGCTAACCCTATAAAGGATGAGGAGAAGGTCTATTTATAGTCTAAGCCACGAAGGGGTAAGTGGGAGAGAGATACAAGGCCAAAGGCCCGACTGCACACAAGCAGGGTCGGACGTCGGGTCGGCGTCAGACATCCGGTCACTCGCGGGGGTCCGGTCGTCCGGAGGGCATCGGACGTCCGTCGTTTTGCTTTGGGATGGGTGGAACCAGATTTTCGGTGAGTTTCAGACGTCTGGTGCTTGGGACTTGTCGGACGCCCGATCTTCATCGGTCGTCCGGCGGCTGTAGAGGGTCGGACGTCCGGCGGCTTCCGGTCGTCTGGTCGCTGTAGACTTTGCAGCTCCTTCTTCTTCCGTCTTCTCTTTCATGCTTCCCTCGCGGATGGTGTAGGTGTTCCTTGGCGCTTGCACTCCTCCTTGTCATCCGTGAAGTTCCGACAATACCTATGCATGCACACGAGAGGGGTGTCAAGTAGTATACCATCCTCGAAGGGGTCAAGTGAACACGTGTAAAGGATAAGATTAACCTTTAGGTATGAGAAGTAGATGTCGCATGTGTCACTTGCCCAATGGACTCTTGACATGGTGATGTCCGTAGGATGCTCTACATCACCCAGAAGGTGTGCTCTTGGCAGATAGTGGTGGTTGTGACTGCTTTCTTGTATCATGGTTGGAGGTGGCAGCTGACAGAGGTGCTGGTGTAGCAGAACGTGTGGAAGTAGAGGATGCACGCGGTGTCCATGATGAAGGTTGACCTGCAGAAAAGTTAGTTCATGCTACCTCTTGAGCATGGTTTGTTTTTCCTTGAAGAGGAAAGGGTGATGCAGCAAAGTAGCGTAAGCATTTCCCTCAGTTTTGAGAACCAAGGTATCAATCCAGTAGGAGACAACGCACAAGTCACCTAGTACCTGCACAAACAATCAAGAACCATGCAACCAATGCGATAAAGGGGTTGTCAATCCCTTCACGGTCACTCGCAAAAGTGAGATCTAATAGAGATAGTAAAGTAAATATTTTTGGTATTTTTGTTGTATAGATTGGAAAGTAAAGATTGCAAAATAGTAAATGATATGCGATGTAAATTAAAGAGATGTAATATAATAGGAAAGAGACCCGGGTGCCATAGGTTTCACTAGTGGCTTCTCTCAATATAGCATGTATTACAGTGGGTGAAGAAATTATTGCCGAGCAATTGATAGAAAAGTGCATAATTATGAAGATTTCCAAGGAAATGATCATGAATATAGGCATCACGTCCGTGTCAAGTAGACCGAAATGATTCTGCATCTACTACTATTACTCCACACATCGATCGCTATCCAGCATGCATCTAGAGTATTAATTTCATAAGAACAGAGTAACACATCAAGCAAGATGACATGATGTAGAGGGATAAACTCAAGCAATATGATATAAAACCCATATTTTTATCCTCGATGGCAACAATACAATAGGTGTCTTGCTACCCCTACTGTCACTGGGAAAGGACACCGCAAGATTGAACCCAAAGCTCAGCACTTCTCCCATTGCAAGAAAGATCAATCTAGTAGGCCAAACTAAACCAATAATTTGAAGAGACTTGCAAAGATATCAAATCATGCATATAAGAATTCAGAGAAGAACCAAATAATATTCATAGATAATCTTGTTCGTAAATCCACAATTCATCGGATCTCGACAAACACACCGCAAAAAGTATTACATCAAATAGTTCTCCAAGAACATCGAGGAGAACTTTGTATTGAGAATCAAAGAGAGAGAAGAAGCCATCTAGCTAATAACTATGGACCCGAAGGTCTGTGGTAAACTACTCACGCTTCATCGAAGAGGCAATGGTGTTAGTGTAGAAGCCCTCCGTGATCGATTCCCCCTCCGTGATCGCCGAAAAAGGCCCAAGATGGGATCTCATGGGTACAGAAGGTCGCGGCAGTGGAAAAGTGGTTTCGTGGCTCCCCCTGATGTTTCTAGGTTATAAGAGTATATATAGGCGAAATAAGTATGTCAGTGGAGCTACGAGGGGCCCATGAGGGTGAGGGGCGCGCCTACCCCCCTAGGCACACCCTCCCGCCCCGTGGCTTCCTCATGGAGTTCCAGACTTTGACTCCAAGTCTTCTAGATTGCTTTTGGTCCAAGAAAGATCATCACGAAGGTATCATTCCGTTTGGACTTCGTTTGGTATTCCTTTTCTGCGAAACTCTAAAATAGGCAAAAAATAGAAACTGGCACTGGGCCTCCGGTTAATAGGTTAGTCCTAAAAATAATATAAAAGAGCATATTAAAGCCCATTAAACATCCAAAACAGATAATATAATAGCATGGAACAATAAAAAATTATAGATACGTTGGAGACGTATCAAGCATCCCCAAGCTTAATTCCTGCTCGTCCTCGAGTAGGTAAATGAGAAAAACAGAATTTTTGATGTGGAATGCTACCTAACATAATTATCAATGCAATTTTCTTTATTGTGGAATGAATGTTCAGATCCTAAAGATTCAATACAAAAGTTTAATATTGACATAAAAACAATAATACTTCAAGCATACTAACAAAGCAATCATGACTTCTCAAAATAACATGGCCAACGAAAGCTATCCCTACAAAATCATTTAGTCTGGCTATGATCTATCTTCATCACACAAAATATTTAATCATGCACAACCCCGATGACAAGCCAAGAAATTGTTTCATACTTTTGATGTTCTCAAACTTTTTCAATCTTCACGCAATACATGAGCGTGAGCCATGGACATAACACTATAGGTGGAATAGAATGGTGGCTGTGGAGAAGACAAAAAGGAGAAGATAGTCTCACATCAACTAGGCGTATCAACGGGCTACGGAGGTGCCCATCAATAGATGTCAATGTGAGTGAGTAGGGATTTCCATGCAACGGATGCACTAGAGCTATAAGTGTATGAAAGCTCAACAAAAGAAACTAAGTGGATGTGCATCCAACTTGCTTGCTCATGAAGACCTAGGGCATTTTGAGGAAGCCCATCATTGGAATATACAAGCCAAGTTCTATAATGAAAATTCCCACTAGTATATGAAAGTGAGAAAATAAGATACTCTCTATCATGAAGATCATGGTGCTACTTTGAAGCACAAGTGTGGTAAAAGGATGGTAGTATTGTCCCTTCTCTCTTTTTTGCTCTCATTTTTTATTTTTATTTGGGCCTTCTCTCTCTCTCTCTCTCTCTCTCTTTTATGGCCTCTTTTTTCTCCCTTTTTTTATTTCGTCTGGAGTCTCATCCCGACTTCTGGGGGAATCATAGTCTCCATCATCCTTTCCTCACTGGGACAATGCTCTAATAATGATGATCATCACACTTTATTTTACTTACAACTCAAGAATTACAACTCGATACTTAGAACAAAATATGACTCTATGTGAATGCCTCCGCCAGTGTACCAGGATGTGCAATGAATCAAGAGTAACATGTATGAAAGAATTATGAATGGTGGCTTTGCCACAAATACGATGTCAACTACATGATCATGCAAGGCAATATGACAAGGATGGAGCGTGTCATAATAAACAGAATGGTGGAAAGGTGCATGGCAATATATCTCGGAATGGCTACGGAAATGCCATAATAGGTAGGTATGGTGGCTGTTGTGAAGAAGGTAAATGGTGGGTTTATCGTACTGATACGTCTCCAACGTATCTACTTTTCCAAACACTTTTGCCCTTGTTTTGGACTCAAATTGCATGATTTGAATGGAACTAACCCAGACTGACACTGTTTGCAGCAGAATTGCCATGGTGTTATTTTTGTGCAGAAATAAAAGTTCTTGGAATGACCCGAAAATCAATGGAGAATATTTTTGGAATATATAAAAACTACTGGCGAAAGAATCAACGTCAGGGGGCCCACACCTTGTCCACGAGGGTGGGGGCGCGCCTACCCCCTAGGCACACCCCCTGCCTCATGGGCCCCCTGACGCTCCACCGACCTCAACTCCAACTCCATATATTCACTTTCAGGGAGAAAAAAAATAGGGGAGAAGGATTCATCACGTTTTACGATACGGAGCCGCCGCCAAGCCCTAATCTCTCTCGGGAGGGCTGATCTGGAGTCCGTTCGGGGCTCCAGAGAGGGGAATCCGTCGCCATCGCCATCATCAACCTTCCTCCATCACCAATTTGATGCTCAGCACCGTGTGTGAGTAATTCCATCGTAGGCTTGCCGGACGGTGATGGGTTGGATGAGATTTATCATCTAATCGAGTTAGTTTTGTTAGGGTTTGAACCCTAGTATCCATTATATTCTGATATTGATGTTGCTATGACTTTGCTATGCTTAATGCTTGTCACTAGGGACCGAGTGCCATGATTTCAGATCTGAACCTATTATGTTTTTCACGAATATATGTGAGTTCTTTATCCTATCTTGCAAGTCTATAGTCACCTATTATGTGTTATGATCCGTTAACCCCGAAGTGACAATAATCGGGATACTTACCGCCGATGACTGTAGTTTGAGGAGTTCATGTATTCACTATGTGTTAATGCTTTGGTCCGGTACTCTATTAAAAGGAGGCCTTAATATCCCTTAGTTTCCAATAGGACCCCGCTGCCACAGGAGGGTAGGACAAAAGATGTCATCCAAGTTCTTTTCCATAAGCATGTATGACTATATTCGGAATACATGCCTACATTACATTGATGAACTGGAGCTAGTTCTGTGTCACCCTATGTTATAACTATTGCATGAGGAATCGCATCCGACATAATTATCCATCACTAATCCATTGCCTATGAGCTTTTCATATATTGTTCTTCGCTTATTTACTTTTCCGTTGCTACTGTTACAATCACTATAAAACCAAAACTGCTACTGTTACTTTTGCCACCGTTACCACTACTATCATATTACTTTGCTACTAAATACTTTGCTGTAGATATTAAGTTTCTAGGTGTGGTTGAATTGACAAATCAGCTGCTAATACTTGAGAATATTATTTGGCTCCCCTTGTGTCGAATCAATAAATTTGGGTTGAATACTCTACCCTCGAAAACTGTTGCGATCCCCTATACTTGTGAGTTATCAAGACTATTTTCTTGCGCCGTTGCCGGGGAGCATAGCTCTATTCTTTGAGTCACTTGGGATTTATATCTGCTAATCACTATGAAGAACTTGAAAGATCAAAGAACCAAGATTTTTCCCTCAACTATGAGGGGAGGTAAGGAACTGCCATCTAGCTCTGCACTTGATTCACCTTCTGTTTTGAGTAAACTTGCGACACCTACACCTGCTATTCATTCTGATATGTCGCATGTTATTGATGATGCCACTTCTGCTTTGCATGATACTTATGATGAAACTATTTCTATGCTTGATACTACTGTGCCACTAGGTGAATTTCTTGATGAACAACTTGCTAGGGCTAAAGAGAATGAAATTATTGAAACTGATAATATTTATGAAAGTGATGATGAAGATTCTCCCCCTAGATATGAATTGCCTGTTGTGCCTGAGGGTTATGTTATGGATGAAGAAACTGCTAGAGACTTCTTAGCTTGCAATGATAGATCTGATCTTAAGAAATTATTAGCTAAGCTTAAATAAAAGTCTTTGAATGCTAGAATGAAATATGACCCTGCTTTTGCTACTTCACCTATCTTTATTACTGATAAGGATTATGATTTCTCTGTCGATCCTGAGTTAATTACTTTGGTTGAATCTGATCATTTTTATGGCTATGAATCTGAAACTGTTGTGGCACATCTTACTAAATTAAATGATATAGCCACACTATTTACTCATGATGAGAAAACTCGCTATTACTTTATCCTTAAGTTGTTTCCGTTCTCATTAAAGGGTGATGCTAAAACATGGTTTAATTCTCTTGATCCTGATTGTGTGCGTAGTCCCCAGGATATGATTTGTTACTTCTCTGCTAAGTATTTCCCCGCTCATAAGAAACAAGTTCCCTTAAGGGAAATATATAATTTTGTGCAAATTGAAGAAGAGAGTCTCCCACAAGCTTGGGGGAGGCTTCTCCAATTACTAAATGCTTTGCTTGATCATCCTCTCAAGAAAAATGAAATACTTGATATCTTTTATAATGGACTAACCGATGCTTCCAGGGACTACCTGGATAGTTGTGATGGTTGTGTTTTCAGGGAAAGAACTGTTGATCAAGCTGAATTGCTATTGAATAATATGTTGAGTAATGAAAATGATTGGACACTTCCTGAACCAACTCCTAAGCCAACTCCGAAGAAAAGGGGTATTCTATTTCTCAGTCCTGAAGATATGCAAGAGGCAAAGAAATCTATGAAAGAAAAAGGTATTAAAGCTGAAGATGTTAAGAATTTACCACCTATTGAAGAAATACATGGTCATGATAACCCGACACTGGTAGTAAAGGTAAATTCTCTCTATAGATTTGATGAAGGTGATATTCCTCGTTATAAGTCTGCTAGCCAATGCTTAGATGAGTTTGATAATTTTATTGTTAAACAAGAAAACTTCAATGCTTATGTTGGTAGACAATTGAAATGCAATGCTGATATGCTTGAACACTTGAGTGATTATATGTCTAGAGTTAAAGGTGAACTTAAACTTATTAGTAAACATGCTTCTATGGTTACCACTCAAGTAGAACAAGTACTTAAAGCTCAGAATGATTTGCTCAATGAATTAATTAATAAGAAAAATGATAATGTTGTTAGAGTTATGACTAGAGGTGGTAAAATGACTCAGGAACCTTTGTATCCTGAGGGCCATCCTAAGAGAATTGAGCAAGATTCTTAGAGAATAATGTTGATGCACCTAGTTCTTCTAAGAAGAAGAAAAAGAAAAATGATAGGACTCTGCATGCTTCTAGTGAACCCGTTGTTGACACACCTGAGAATCCCAATGATATTTCTATTTCTGATGCTGAAACATAGTCTGATAATGAACATGAACCTAGTGATAATGTTAATGATGATGTTCATGTTGATGCTCAACCTAGCAATAACAATGATGTAGAGATTGAACCTGTTGTTGATCTTGATAACCCACAATCAAAGAATCAACGTTACGATAAGAGAGACTTTGTTGCTAGGAAACACGGTAAAGAAAGAGAACCATGGGTTCAAAACCCACGCCTTTTCCTCCTAAACCATCCAAGAAAAAGGATTATGAGGATTTTGAGCGCTTTGCTGAAATGATTAGACCTATCTTTTTGCGTATGCGTTTGACTAATATGCTTAAAATGAACCCTTATGCTAAATACATGAAGGATATTGTTACTAACAAAAGAAAGTTACCGGAAGCTGAAGTTTCCACCATGCTTGCTAATTACACTTTTAACGGTGGAATACCAAAGAAACTTGGAGATCCAGGAGTACCAACTATACCATGCTCCATTAAAAGAAACTATGTTAAAACTTCTTTATGTGATCTTGGAGCCGGTGTTAGTGTTATGCCTCTCTCTTTATATCATAGACTTGATTTGAATAAGTTGACATCTACTGAAACATCTTTGCAAATGGCTGATAAATCAACTGCTATACTTGTCGGTATTTGTGAGGATGTGCCTGTTGTGGTTGCAAACATTACTATTTTAATGGACTTTGTTATTCTTGATATTTCCGAGGATGATAGTATGTCTATTATTCTTGGTAGACCCTTTTTGAATACTGCAGGGGCTATTATTGATTGCAACAAAGGCAATGTCACTTTTCATGTTAATGGTAATGAGCATACGGTACACTTTCCAAGGAAACAACCTCAAGTCCATAGTATCAATTCTATTAGAAAATTTTCAACGGTTATTATTGGAGGTTTTGAATTTCCTCTTCCTACTATCAAGAAGAAATATGATATTCTTATTATTGGGGATGTGCATATCCCCGTTGAGGTAACCTAGTGTTATTTGAAATTTCTCCGGTTTCATGCGATTCGGAATGTGTTTCTTAACAAGACTTGATCAACCTTGTTAGTGGATTCCTTTTGATGAGCATGAGATGGATGAAGTTAGAAAGCACAACCTTCTGTACCCTCTTTTTACTTTCTGTTATTTATCTTAAATAAAGCAAAAATAGTATTTTCTGTCTGTTTTCTGAATTATCCTTGCAATAAAAAATACCCCAAAAATAAAAGTTCTCCAAATGCCCTGAAAATGAAATATGATTTTTCCAGAATATTTAAGAATTATTGGCACTGAGAACACATCAGGGGGGCCCACCGTGTGCCTACGAGGGTGGAGGGCGCGCCTACCCCCTGGGCGCGCCCCTTGCCTCATGGACCCCACGTGGGTCCCCTCCACTTATCCTTGCACCCACACACTTCGTCTTGCTCTAGAAAAATCATCCACCAGCTCAAAGCCGAGTTTTAGCTCATCTTGCTACCATTTTCGATCTCCTTGCTAAAGCTCCATTCACAAAACTGCTTTGGGGGATTGTTCTTCGGTATGTGACTCCTCCGATGGTCCAATTAGTTTTTGTTCTAGTGCTTATTTATTGAATTTTTTGCTGCTTAGGTAACCCTGTTCTTGAGCTTGCATGTCAAATTTATGTGGTCAAAAGTAGTTTTAATGCATGATATAGCCTCTAGGCACTTGTAGGAGTAGTTTCTATCAATTTTGTTGAGTTCGGTTCACTCTTATTTTAAGTCACTAAAAATTTC
This sequence comes from Triticum aestivum, assembly GCF_018294505.1. NCBI lineage: Eukaryota > Viridiplantae > Streptophyta > Magnoliopsida > Poales > Poaceae > Triticum > Triticum aestivum. Next base: position 287,182,587 of record NC_057800.1, on the reverse strand, counting down.
AAAAAAAATTCAGAGGAAGAAATATGTTTAGGAGAATGTACCAAGGTGGTTCCTCAAGGAAGCAAGGCCCATAGCCCGCAATACGCGAGCCAGACAATGAACTACCAAGGGAGGCTCAAGTGCGGCCTTGTGAATGGTTGTCAGAGGATTTCATGATCCAGGCAGGCATCAAGGAAGAATTTGATGCATATGTGCATAACGCTGATCTTGAGAGCTTCGAGTCAGATAAGTGTTGGCAATACCTCTATTTAACAGATTCATTTGTGAGAAGGTTTAAATTTGCATCATCACGCAATTCTCACACTGTCCTATTTGATCTCTATGATAAATCTTATACCATGGACCTAGAAGATTTTAATACTGCTTGTAAACTCCCGCAAAGGGGTAGTGCTAGTGAACCTCACAAATCTGAATTTAAAGAATTTCTTGCTAGTATCACTCTGGGGGAATCTAGGGAAATAACACAAGCTACCATAGGGAGCATTCATTTTCATGCCATACATTATTTTGCTCTCTTCGTGGGTAGATGCATTAACGGTAAGGATGAGGCATGTCACATGTGTGTCCTCGACCTTAGTGTTCTCAGGAGTGCTGTATTAGGAGATAAACAATACAACTTGGGGGCTATTGTTGCATGTAGGTTGCATCTTAATGGTTTAACTTGAGATTTGTTTGGTGGAATTTATGCAACTCGTGTAGCTAACTTTCTTGGTATACCCATATATGGGGATGATATTGAGTTGCCTCCTGCTTATCTAGATTATAATGCTATGGTTCGTCATCAGTTTGTTGAGAGGAACCATCAGTTCCTCCAGTGCCGACTAATCTTCGACAGACGGCGCACCATCCATGTTACTCTCCCTGCTCCTACTTTCTTTGACTTTCAGACAAAAGGGAGATATGTTATAACCAGGGAGGAGGCGAACGAGTATGAGAGGAGGACGAAGGCAGCTCGCCTCCAAGCTGCAGCTCATGAGGCAATTGCCGCTGCATCTCAGTACGACCCCAACTACAACTTTGATCCATGGGCATAGACCAACTTAGGCCAAAAGCCTAAGCTTGGGGGAGTACGTATTTCTCACCGACGTTACATTCATGTTCACACACTCGTGCCACTTGTCGGTGCTCATACTTTTTCATTGTATAATCCATGCTAGTTTATCTTCTTTTTGAGCTTTCTTCTCGTGTGTTTGAAAAACCTTAAGAAAAACCAAGAAATTAGTTGTAGCTTTTAGCTAGTTAACTTTTCATGCCTATAGTAGTAGTAATTAAAAAGAAAACCCAAAAAGATTTCTTGTTCTTCTTTTGATTGTAGGGAGCTTTCCCGTGTAAATAGTTTTGTTTCTTATCTTTTTCTTTGGGGGTCGAGAGGAGAAGACCATGATGAAAATGTTGAGTGGCTCTCATATGCATTATTGTTGATCTAACAAAGAGCCCGTATTACCTTGTATGCTCCCTTGTATTGAATGTTTGCAGCTTCCAGCTTAGTCCAATGCACATGCACTATTATTATTATCCACACTGTTCGGTTGTGCAAGTGAAAGGCAATAATGACGATATATGATGGACTGATTGAGATGAGAGAAGCTGGTATGAACTCGACCTCTCTTGTTTTTGTAAATATGATTAGTTCATCCTTCCTGATTCAGCCTATTATGAATGAAACATGTTTGCAATTGACAATTAGAGATTATAGTTGCTCATGCCATGCTTAATTTGCTAGGAGTTTATAATGGTTTCCTTGCGTGCCAATATGCTATTAAAATGGTTGTGATGTGGTATGATAGGGTGGTATCCTCCTTTGAACGATTCAAGTGGCTTGACTTGGCACATGTTCACGCATGTAGTTGAAACAAAATCAACATAGCCTCCATGATATTTATGTTCATGGTGAATTATATCCTACTCATGCTTGCATTCGGTGTTGATTAATTTTAATGCATGTTCATGACTGTTGTCGCTCTCTAGCTAGTCGCTTCCCAGTCTCTTTCTAGCCTTCACTTGTACTAAGCGGGAATACTGCTTGTGCATCCAACCCTATAAACCCCAAAAGTTATTCCATATGAGTCGACCATACCTTCCTATATGCGGTATCTACCTGCCGTTCCAAGTAAATTTGTATGTGCCAAACTCCAAACCTTCAAATAAAAATTCTGTTTTGTATGCTCGAATAGCTCATGTATCAACTGGGGCTGTCTGTATCTTTCATGCTAGGTGGGTTATTCTTAATAGGAGTGGACTCCGCTCCTTAGTCATGAGAAAATGCCGGGTCACCGGGATGCCTAGTCCCATGCTCAAATCAAATCAAAATAATTGCAAACAAAACTCCCCCAGGATTGTTGTTAGTTGGAGGCACCCGTTGTTTCGGGCAAGCCATGGATTGATGCTTGTTGGTGGTGGGGGAGTATAAAATTTACCATTCTGCTTGGGAACCGCCTTAATGTGTGTAGCATGGAAGATATCGAGATCTCTCGGTTGTTATGTTGACAATGAAAGTATACCGCTCAAAATATTATCCATCTCTATTTTAAAATCGAGCTTTGGCACCTCTACAAATCCCTGCTTCCCTCTGCGAAGGGCCTATCCATTTACATGTTGAGTCATCACCCTCTTATGAAAAAGCACCAGTTGGAGAGCACCGCTGTCATTTGCATGTATTATTGTTAGTTTACATTGAGTATGACTTGACTGGATCTATTTTACCATGAATTACAATTTCCAGTCGGCCCTTGATCTTCAGGGGTGCTCTGCATTTATGTTTTGCGGTCTCAGAAAGGGCTAGCGAGATACCATCTTGTTATATCATATTATGATTGTTTTGAGAAAGTGTTGTCATCCGAGATTTATTATTATTGTTCGCTAGTTGATTATGCCATTGATATGAGTAAACATGAGACCTAAAAATTATTGTGAATATGGTCATTTCATAATATTTGTTGAAAACTTGAATGTTGGCTTTACATATTTACAACAATAAGAGCAAACAGAGTTTGTAAAAGTTTTTCTTTATCACTTTCAGTTTGTCAACTGAATTGCTTGAGGACAAGCAAAGGTTTAAGCTTGGGGGAGTGGATACGTCTCCAACGTATCTACTTTTCCAAACACTTTTGCCCTTGTTTTGGACTCTAACTTGCATGATTTGAATGGAACTAACCCGGACTGACGCTATTTTCAGCAGAATTGCCATGGTGTTATTTTTGTGCAGAAATAAAAGTTCTTGGAATGACCTAAAAATCAATGGAGAATATTTTTGGAATATATAAAAAATACTGGCGAAAGAATCAATGTCAGGGGGCCCACACCCTGTCCACGAGGGTGGGGGCGCGCCTACCCCCATGGGCGCGCTCCCTTGCCTCGTGGGACCCCTGACGCTCCACCGACCTCAACTCCAACTCCATATATTCACTTCCGGGGATAAAAAAAATAGGGGAGAAGGATTCATCGTGTTTTACGATACGGAGCCGCCGCCAAGCCATAATCTCTCTCGGGAGGGCTGATCTGGAGTCCGTTCGGGGCTACGGAGAGGGGAATCCATCACCATCGTCATCATCAGCCTTCCTCCATCACCAATTTCATGATGCTCACTGCCGTGCGTGAGTAATTCCATCGTAGGCTTGCTGGACGGTGATGGGTTGGATGAGATTTATCATGTAATCGAGTTAGTTTTGTTAGGGTTTGATCCCTAGTATCCATTATGTTCTGAGATTGATGTTGCTATGACTTTGCTATGCTTAATGCTTGTCACTAGGGCCCGAGTGACATGATTTCAGATCTGAACCTATTATGTTTTCATGAATATATGTGAGTTCTTTATCCTATCTTGCAAGTCTATAGTCACCTATTATGTGTTATGATCCGTTAACCCCGAAGTGACAATAACCGGGATACTTACCGGTGATGATCGTAGTTTGAGGAGTCATGTATTCACTATGTGTTAATGCTTTGGTCCATTACTCTATTAAAAGGAGGCCTTAATATCCCTTAGTTTCCAATAGGACCCCGCTGCCACGGGAGGGTAGGACAAAAGATGTCATGCAAGTTCTTTTCCATAAGCATGTATGACTATATTCGGAATACATGCCTACATTACATTGATGAACTGGAGCTAGTTCTGTGTCACCCTATGTTATAACTATTGCGTGAGGAATCACATCCGACATAATTATCCATCACTAATCCATTGCCTATGAGCTTTTCATATATTGTTCTTCGCTTATTTACTTTTCCGTTGCTACTGTTACAATCACTATAAAACCAAAACTTCTACCGTTACTTTTGCCACCGTTACCACTAGTATCATACTACTTTGCTACTAAATACTTTGCTGTAGATATTAAGTTTCCATGTGTGGTTGAATTGACAACTCAGCTGCTAATACTTGAGAATATTCTTTGGCTTCCCTTGTGTCGAATCAATAAATTTGGGTTGAATACTCTACCCTCGAAAACTATTGCGATCCCCTATACTTGTGGGTTATCAGGTACCGGCGAAAGTTGCGCGGTACTAGAGAGGCTAGCAATGGTGGAAGGGTGAGAGTGTGTATAATCCATAGACTCAACATTAGTCATACAGAACTCGCATACTTATTGCAAAAATCTATTAGTTATCAAAACGAAGTATTACACGCATGCTCCTAGGGGGATAGATTGGTAGGAAAATACCATCACTCGTCCCTGACCGCCACTCATAAGGAAGACAATCAATAAATAGATCATGCTCCAACTTCATCATGTAACGGTTCACCATATGTGCATTCTACGGGAATCACAAACTTTAACAAAATTATCTCTCAAATTCACAACTACTCTGCTAGCATGACTTTAATATCACCATCTTCATATCTCAAAACAATGATAAAGAATCAAACTTCTCATAGTATTCAATGCACTTTATATGAAAGTTCTTATTATACCCATCTTGGATGCCCATCATATTAGGACTAGTTTTATAGCCAAAGCAAATTACCATGCTATTATAAAAGACTCTCAAAATAATATAATTGAAGCACGAGAGATCAATAATTTCTATAAAATAAAACCACCACCGTGCTCTAAAAAGATATAAGTGAAGCACTAGAGCAAAATTATCTAGCTCAAAAGATATAAGTGAAGCACATAGAGTATTCTAATAAATTCCTATTCATGTGTGTATCTCCCAAAAGGTGTGTAAAGCAAGTATGATTGTGGTAAACTAAAAAGAAAAGACTCAAATCATACAAGACGCTCCAAGCAAAACACATATCATGTGGTGAATAAAAATATAGCCTCAAGTAAAGTTACCAATAGACGAAGACGAAAGAGGGGATGCCTTCCAGGGCATCCCCAAGCTTAGGCTTTTGGTTGTCCTTGAAGTTTACCTTGGTTTGCCTTGGGCATCCCCAAGCTTAGGCTCTTGCCACTCCTTATTCCAAAATCCATCAAATCTTTACCCAAAAACTTGAAAACTTCACAACACAAAACTTCAACAGAAATCTCATGAGCTCCGTTAGTATAAGAAAATAAACCACCACTTTAAGGTACTGTAATGAACTCATTCTTTATTTATATTGGTGTTAAACCTACTGTATTCCAACTTCTCTATGGTTCATACCCCCCGATACTACTCATAGATTCATCAAAATAAGCAAACAACCCACGAAAAACAGAATTTGTCAAAAACAGAACAGTCTGTAGCAATCTGTAACTTTCGAATACTTCTGTAATTCCAAAATTCTGAAAAATTAGGACGTCCTGAGCAATTTGTATATTGATCTACTGCAAGTGGAGTGGGTATTTTATCGCTCTCTGGTAAAAAATGAAAATTAATTTCGTGAGTGTAAAAGTTTCTGTTTTTTCAGCAAGATGAAACAACTATCACCCAAGAAGATCCTAAAGGCTTTACTTGGCACAAACACTAATTAAAACATAAAAACACAATCATAACAGAAGCTAGATGAATTATTTATCACTAAATAGGAGCAAAAAGCAAAGAACAAAAATAAAATTGGGTTGCCTCCCAACAAGCGCTATCGTTTAACGCCCCTAGCTAGGCATAAAAACAAGAATAGATCTAGGTATTGCCATCTTTGGTATGCAATTCTTAAATCAAACACTTAGGATCCTTCAGAGATTTAGCATAAAGATCTTCAATAACAATACTCCTAGGAATAAATTGAAAGATTTCATTCTTGCAGAAAGGATCTCTTATCACTTCAACAAAATCCGGGTGAACACTAATCATCTTAAGATCTCCATTATTACTATTACTAGAAGTTGCACCCTTGTTCTTGGATCTACCCCTCCTTACAGGAGTTTTCTCGATAATTTTAGCGGAAGCAAAAGCTGTGCTTAGATTACTAAAGATTTCTTCGAATTTATCAATCCGAGACGAACTTTCTTCTATTCTTTCATGGATTAAGGTACCCTTCTCTTTTAACAACTTAAAAATATCTCCCGCTTTTGACCCAATATTAGTGGCAAAATTATGCATCTTTTTATCTATAATTCCCATATGATCTTCGGTGAGCATTTTCTTTTCAATAGTATCTAGTCTTTCCATAACATGCTCAAGAGTCAAAATTGTTTCATTAATCATGAGGGGTAGTGATCCCACTAAATTTCCCATAGCATTAAAAGCATCAAGAGAGGGGCACATCAAGAAATTTCTACCGGTAATCATATCAAGGATGAATATATACCAAGTGGTGATGCTAACATAAAAACAACGAAGAAGAACAATGGTGGATTGCTTACGGTTAGATCTATTATGAGCATTGCAAATCCTATACCAAGCATCTTTTAAATTATCTCCTCCCCTTTCTTTAAAGTTGAGAACCTCGTTCTCGGGAGTACAAGCGATAGATGAAGACCTATCCATAATAAAGGCAAACAAGGTTGCACACAAAAACAGATCCGGCAAGAAAACGACGAACAAAAAAGAGGTGAGTAAAACGGCAAAGGTTTTTGAAAATTGTTTTAGAACTAGGGGAGAGGAAAATGAGAGGTGGATGGAAAATAATGTAATGCGAGGGAGAAGAGTTTATGGTGGGTACTTGGTATGTCTTGATTGGCATAGATCTCCCCGGCAACAGCGCCAGAAATCCTTCTTGCTACCTCTTGAGCATGTGTTAGTTTTCCCTTGAAGAGGAAAGGGTGATGCAGCAAAGTAGCATAAGTATTTCCCTAAGTTTTGAGAACCAAGGTATCAATCCAGTAGGAGACAATGCACAAGTCACCTAGTACATGCACAAACAATCGAGAACCTTGCAACCAACGCTATAAGGAGTTGTCAATCCCTTCACGGTCACTCGCAAAAGTGAGATCTAATAGAGATATTAAAGTAAATATTTTTGGTATTTTTGTTGTATAGATTGGAAATTAAAGATTGCAAAATAGTAAATGAGATGCGATGTAATTAAAAGAGATGTAATATAATAGGAAAGAGACCCGGGGGCCATAGGTTTCACTAGTGGCTTCTCTCAAGATAGCATGTATTATGGTGGGTGAACAAATTACTGTCGAGCAATTGATAGAAAAGCGCATAATTATGAAGATATCTAAGGCAATGATCATGAATATAGGCATCACGTCCGTGTCAAGTAGTCCGAAACGATTCTGCATCTACTACTATTACTCCACACATCGACCGCTATCCAGCATGCATCTAGAGTATTAAGTTCATAAGAACAGAGTAACGCATTAAGCAAGATGACATGATGTAGAGGGATAAACTCAATCAATATGATATAAACCCCATCTTTTTTATCCTCAATGGCAACAATACAATACGTGCCTTGCTTCCCCTACTCTCACTGGGAAAGGACACTGCAAGACTCAACCCAAAGCTAAGCACTTCTCCCATTGTAAGAAAGATCAATCTAGTAGGCCAAACTAAACCGACAATTCGAAGAGACTTGCAAAGATATCAAATCATGCATATAAAAATTCAGAGAAGAAACAAATAATATTCATAGATAATCTTGTTCATAAACCCACAATTCATCGGATCTCGACAAACACACCGCAAAAGAGTATTACATCAAATAGATCTCCAAGAACACCAAGGAGAACTTTGTATTGAGAATCAAAGATAGAGAAGAAGCCATCTAGCTAATAACTATGGACCCGAAGGTCTATGGTAAACTACTCACGCTTCATCGGAGAGGCAATGGTGTTGATGTAGAAGCCCTCCGTGGTTGATTCCCCCTCCGGCAGATCGCTGGTAAAGGCCCCAAGATGGGATCTCACGGGTACAGAAGGTTGCGGCGATGGAAAAGTGGTTTCATGGCTCCCTCTGATGTTTCTAGGGTATAAGAGTATATATATAGGCGAAAGAAGTATGTCGGTGGAGCTACGAGGGGCCCACGAGGGTGGGGGCACGCCTACCCCCCTGGGCGCGCCCTCCTGCCTCGTGGCTTCCTCGTGGAGTTCCAGACTTTGACTCCAAGTCTTCTGGATTTCTTTCGGTCCAAGAAAGATCATCGCTAAGGTTTCATTCTGTTTGGACTCCGTTTGGTATTCCTTTTCTGCAAAACTCTAAAATAGGCAAAAAAAAACAGAAACTGGCACTAGGCCTTCGGTTAATATGTTAGTCAGAAAATTAATATAAAAGAGCATATTAAAGCCCATTAAACATCCAAAACAGATAATATAATAGCATGGAACAATTAAAAATTATAGATACGTTGGAGACGTATCAGTTCGCGCTAAGGCCTACCGATCCTGCACTTCACGTTTAGCTTTGCAAGCAAGATGGAATAAATGAGTGAGATTATTATATTCCTTATACTCTAGAATTGTCTGGATCTCTTTATTTAATCCACCCATGAAACATGCAAGCATAGCTTCATTATCCTCAAGAATACCACATCTAATTATACCAGTTTGTAATTCCTGATAATATTCTTCTACATAACTTTTTCCTTGTCTCAAACGCTGCAATTTTTGAAGCAATTCACGTTGATAGTATGGTGGAACCGGGCGAGTGCGCATAGCAATTTTCAAAGCAGCCCAAGTAGCTGGAATAGGATACAATCTACAATGTTCAGACCACCAAACACATGCAAAACTAGTGAAAGCACAAACAACAGCAGGACCACGTCGCTCCTCATGATATTGTAAACATGTAAAACATTGTTCAGCCCCTAACTCCCAAGTAAGATATATATCAGGAACATATGTACCCTCAAATGGTGGAATATTCAATTTTAGTTTAGGAAGATGGTCATGATCTCGTACTTCAGGTGGTGGTGCAGCCCTACCGTTGCGATGATATGCATGAGGATGGCCTGGTGGTGGTGGTGGTTGCACGTAGTTCTGATTTTGATCAACCTCATTCTCGTAATGGTCCTCCACCTCTGCAGTAGCAGCAGGAGCTACAGAAGCATCAACAGCGGCACCAAAATTTTGACCAGGCTCAATGGGAATGCGTAGTTCTTGTCCCACTTGATTTGGAAGGCGTTGTTGTTGTTGTTATTGTTGTTGTTGTTGTTGTTGTTGTTGTTGTTGTTGTTGTTGTTGTTGTAGAGGTGCGACAAGTGCAGCCGGCGGTGGTGGTGGAAAACGCGAAAGCAATTCAGTAAACTTGTTATCGAGCTTTGTTTCGAACGTCTTCTCCATGCCATCTATCTTCTCCATGGCCTCTTCAAATCTGTTTAGCACATCTTGCACCTGTCCACTTAGCATTTACTGAAACTTATCATGAAGCTCCTTGTTCGTCAACTTCTCCCAGTCAATCTCGTCGGCTTGTGATCCTGCCATGGTTAGCAGCAATAGAAACACACAAGAATATGATCCTAGAAACTACTAACAAGTGGTGGTGGTGGGTGTCACAAATCCGTCAAGCAAATCTCAAATTCTTACCAGTTCTTACCCAGCAACAGACGGTGATCGGCAACCGCTATAGTCAAAACTCTCAAAGCTTGGATAGAGCGATTACCAAGGAGAGTCCAACGCACGACGTAGATTTATGTGGAGCTAGGAAGGCCTATAATATGGTTGCAAAAAGATTAGCAATAATCAATTCAGAGATGCAAAGTTGAATAAACGCTCAACGACGATACTGTGCTGGTCGTAGGCTAGACCGTGCTAGAGACGCGAGCCTAGAACACTAACAAAATCATGGTGCTGCACGTAAATAATGAAAACGCACACTCTGGAATTTTTTCGCTCTGTTTTTTTGGTGCTTTTTTTGCGCTCCTCTTTTTTTTGCAAAAAAATCACTATAATGGCGAGTATCTCAAAACTCTTCCCAGGTCAAAATGACAGGATGGGCACGAAATTTTTTGACAATTTTTTTCAGAAATCAGGGCAGCCATGGCAAAAAAGTGCGACAAAAAATTACTATGATGGCGAGTGTCTTAAAAGACTCAGAAAAGCCTAAAAATAGGATAGGGAAGAAATATTTTCAGTTGCCGAAATTTTGGCCTAAAAACTGCCCAGGGGTCTCCAGACTCTCTTTTCTTCCGAAACCTACTCAGGCAAGGAAACACGAATCAGAAATTAGATGGATCTCGAAAACAAACCTAATATGAAAGGAACTCGGATTGGTGGTGGATATATGGTGGAAAGATATGGCAGCAGTGGTGGTATATGGCAGCGGTGGTGGTAGCGTTGGTGGTATATGGATACGGATCGGTGGTGGTATATGGATACAGATTGGTGGTGGTATACGGATACAGACTCAGAGCGGTGGGGGATAAGTGGTGGTGGTAGATGGCAGGGGCGATGATGATGGTGCGGTGGCGGCGTGATAACTTATGACCAGAACTCGAAACTCTAAAAGACTAGATGCTAGGACCAACAACTTGACACGATGATGCAATCGCAAATTCAATAAAAAAAATACTGAAAAGCCTATGCAAAGGCTCAGACTGGTTCAGATAGGATGAACTAACCCTGTTTTTTGGGTTTTCGTGGACTATAGGTATGAAGAACAAACTCGATCTAAACTATGAAAAACTGTAAAATCTCACCAAGCAACCTGAAAATCTAATACCACTTGATAGAGGCGAAGGTGGCCCGATGTTTCGATGAGATGGTGTCTATCGTCTTCTATGGGACTCGACCTTGATGATCCGACTACGGCCGTGCGAGATGTCGCGCCTTAGCAATCGCTAAACCAACTTCCGAGGGGTTATTGACCATGCCGGAGCACAATCAACCTGACCACAAGGGTCTGTATCCTGCGAGCAAACAAAGAACAAGCAAGAAACTGAGATTGCAATCTGGATATTGCGAATATAAGAGGAAAGCTTTATTAATGAAGGTGGGGTTCTTTGACGTCTTGGTCTAGTCGTTGAACACAAACGAAGTACGCGAAGTTGCAGCTATGGCGAACTTTTAATCTAAACAAAACCCAAAGTCTAAACGACGCCCTAAGGGCTGTATATATGGAGTAAGAGGGGGGAATTTCGTTTCCGTTGGAGGAGGGGTCTAAAACCAACCCTAACTCTTGTTTCCCCACACATACGAACTCTAAAAATAGCATATATTTAAGTATTTCGAAATTACATGGGCTTGGCCCAATAATAAGGTGATGCAGCACCTGGAATAGCCTTTGGACAAAATTTATGAAGTGGCATCTTGTATATTTCATACAAGGCTTCATGCGCTCCTTATGGTGGCTTCAAAGTCCTGAAATCATCACTTGCAACTCCGTTCTTGTTCCCCTTGCACATGCCATCATCTCCATGCTTGGTCTTGCTCCATTGTTCATCCCTCTTATCCATGCCAGACCCTTCATTTGTAAGCAAAACAAATGTATCCAATTTAGGCAGCATCATATTCTCATGAACATTAGAATCATTACTAAGAAACAAAAGTACCCGATAATTTAATTGGCGTGTGCGAGCTCTAGTAATTGGTCTAGTATATGTAGCAGTAGGCACTACTACATGATGCTACCGACACGACACTATGATTAGAGACCCTTCGAAAAACTGTGTGCGATGCAATAATCGCAAACGGTGGTGTAAAAAACCGTCAAAAAAGCTGCAAAAACATTTGCCATGATGGATGCATCAAACACGGTTCGGATTTTAGTTGCGTGTGCGATGCAGGGCATACAGTTCAGTTCAATTAACTGTTTGCGATGAGGAGGAACAAAAGAAACGACTAGCCGGATGGAGGTGTGTGCGATGTACAACATACGGTTCACTCGGATGAACTGTTTGTGATTAGGCAACACAAAAGAAACGGTCAGCCAGATCAAGGTGTGTGCAATATACGACATGCAGTTCACTCGGATGAACTGTTTGCGTTGAGACAAGAGAATAGAAACGGTCAGCCATATTAAGGTGTGTGCGATGTACAACATATGATTCACTCGAATGAACTATTTGTGATTAGGCAACACAAAAGAAACGGTCAGCCAGATCAAGGTGTGTGCAATATACGGCATGCAGTTCACTCGGCCTTGTCGTCAGTGTGTGACCTATGTGGCAACCGTTCGCTCCCCACTAGCCTCTTCTTGTACCATGGCAACCGTCCACCGCCTCTTCGCCTTTCCCTCTCGATTTGGAACTGCTGTCGCATGCTCTTCCTCCCTCCATTTGCCTTCACCCTTCCTTCTGCCATTGTTCGATCATCTTCTCCATGGAGGGAACAGGTTGGAAATGACCCCATTATTCTTGCCCCGATCTGAAAGATGACGTGGTGGAGGAACTCATTGATTGGTGCAACGTCATCACCTCGTCTAGCATGACAGGTTCGTTCAAGACCATTCTCGACTCAACTAATAACATCATTACAAGGAACCCAAGGATCCAGGAGCGGTTTGATCTCCCCTATCTTGTTTGCCGTGACCCTGCTGACTGGAGCAGGGATGACGGAAGCCTTGCCTTGTGCAAGTTGATGCCGCTTGATAATGATACGTGTGATGTTAAGATGCCATCGCTTGAGGGGAAGTCTTGGGCAGGCGCAAATGGAGATTGGGTTGTGTATATTGGGTAGAACTGCGAGTGGGAACTTGTGAATGTGTACACTCTTCACCGGGTTCCACTTCCAAAAATCTCAGACTGCCTAGAGGTAGAGTACACTGGTATTCTACATGGGTTCAAATACGATCATGGTGACTGTCATCTACGGAAGATAGCAATATGTCGAGTTCCCAACCGCTCTTGGGATTACATGAACTATGAAGTTGTTGTTATCTTCAACAAGCTTGTTGCTGTAATACCCCATATGTAAAACTTCCATATTTGGAGATGTATCCAACCTTGTCATGTTCAATACCAAGTGGTTTTCCTCTTTGTGGGTTTCATTTTGGGTTTGCTTTGTTTCCCATTGCATTGTCATGTCATTACTTGTCATATTTTCTTTTGCCATCACATGTTTGCATCATGTTCATATCATGTTGTGTGGTGCTTATGTCATCTTGCATTCTCATCCTCACCATGTGCATTGTGTGTTTCATGCATGTTATTTTGTGGCTTGACCCATGTGTGATCCATGCATGAAATCCTCCTCATCCCTCCACCTCTCCCCGTTCTTATTTTGGATAGCAACATTATTTAGCCTCAAATAATGTTCATCTTCTCCCTATAAATCTGGCACCATGCCTTGAACCCCCCTGTCAAATTTCACCTCATTTAGAATTGTTTTGGTTGGGTTAAAAAATGCATCAAATTTGAATTTTATTCAAACTTGCTTTATTTTTCTACCTCTAAAATTATCCATACCAATTTATTAAAATAGGGCATATTTCCAGGAGCTCGGGGATATTTTTGTTTCTGCCAAATACCTCTCCAACCTCCCTGGACTTTTCCTTTTCTACAACTATGAATTTAAATTTACAGAATTAAGTAAAAAGGGGAAAGCCCTCCTAGTGCAGCAACCTGGGCCTTTTCCCTCTAGCCAGTGATCCCACTTACCTCTTCCGGCCCAGTCAACCCACCAGCGACATGAGAGTCGTCCACCTCATGTACGGCGCGCATCCAGCGTGCCACGTCGACGAGCTCGGTGATTTGACAGTCGTCCGACGCCCCTAGCCCCTATATATCTTGTCCTAGCCCTAGCCCCAACCTTCCTCGTCCACTTCCACCCCTCTACTTCCCTCGTTGCCGCCTAGGTAAGGCTCCACGCGCCTTGCTATCGCCCTGCCTGCCATGCTCCGGCCAAGCTCGAGATCGAGCACGGGGTAGCCCCCACGTCGCGCCTCTGACCCTTCTGTCGCCGTGGATAGCACCAAGGCGCGACCTCTCTTCGTCCCCATCCACCACCGCAAGCCCAGCTCCTCCAGAGTGCCCTCTCCGTCATCCTCTTCCTCCCATGCCCCGTCAGGTTCAGAGCTCCCTTTCATCGCCTGCAGCGCGTCTCCATCGACCTCTTCATGTCTTAGGGTGAGCTGGGTAACGCACCTCCCTCTCCCTTCCATCCCATGGCGTGTAGACTCCCGTAGGACTCGCCCGATCTGTGTTTTGCCGCGGCCGCAGTGTTCCGGTGAGGTCTGAAGTTTTGTTTCACATGTATCTACTATGGCTCAACCGCATGTCCCCGCACCCCGGTTCCCACCTAGCTGCAGTCGCCTCGCGCCCCATCCTGCACGCACGCGCTCGAACGCAAGGAGTAGCAGCCTCGCCCAGCCTTGCCGCCACCATACCCGAGAGGAGCATGAGCTCGTACTCGAGCGAGTGCACACATGCCCCTGCACGTAGAAGCTCCAAGAACACGTGCTCCCACCACTTCCGCACCCCCTCCGGTGATCCTCGGCTCCGGTGGATGCTGCTCTTGCTCGCCGGCGGCGTCGCCATCTTCCCCGTGCGGTGAGGAAGAAGAAGGCCCGTCCTTTCGGGGCTTCAAAAGGGACCGAGCCATTTACTCACCACGACCGGCCACCTAGCTCAACTGGTCTGATCCCTGCCTTGCAATCTAGGAGACCTGAGATTGAATCCGGGGCTCCACACATATTTTTTGGGGGTGCTAATTTCTCTTTAGTGTGTCACTAACAACTAGGACCCACCTATCATCCCCTAGCACCCTCCTACTTTTTTATTACTTTGTTCTTACTCAGTAATCCCAGCAAAATTCCATTTCTGGAATATGCTAGTTTCCCATTTCGGGCCCTGTCCAATTCTGGACATTCCAATTCTGGCAGTATTCTATTTCTGTCAATATCCCTTTTAGGCAGGTTATGTTTTGCATATTTGTGATGATTTTTCTACAGTAACACCCACATATTATATATGTTTTGGGGGTAGAAAAATCCCACCAATCCAGTGGTGGCATTAGTTTTTGCATTTGAGAAAGTTCATGAACATGTCATTTTAAATCATGTTACTGTTTTGTCATTTTTGTGTGATTCAATTCAAGCATTCTATGAGGTTGTTTTGCACATCGATAGCATCATTTTCATGTCTACTTCATGCTATATTTTATTGCATGCCATAAAGTGCACTATGATGAGTGCCACAAGCTTGCAAAGTTGCTATCATGAATCTATTTATGCCATGACATGAATTCTTCTAAGTCTGTAAATAGTCATATCACTTGCCATGTTTGCATTGATGCTATCATATTGTCTATGCATCTTTGGCTAAAGTTCAGTAAGGGAGTTTTGTTCTTTGCCCTTAGTAATAGCATGACATGCCTTTGTTTGCCATGATATGTTCCTGTAGCATGTTGTTTGCTAGCTATAAACATTGCTACCTGATGTTGTTATGACATGTTTAGTATTTTCACCAAGTCTGTGAAGCTGTTATCATTTGCATCTTTGCCATGCTATTTTAGGCTTGTTCTAGTGAGTTCTAGCAGGAGCTCAGTGTTCATGATTTGTAGAGCTTCACTTGTACTTCACTGCCATGTGCTTTCTTGCTATGTTGGAGTGTTGTAGCATAGTTTCTTGTTGCATCTTAAGTGCTATGTTCCTGTTAAGCACAATTTTGCATCATTCTTGTTTTGCTTGTCATTTGCAAATCGTGCATCCGTTTCTGGTGATCCTTATGTCAATTTCGACCGAAATCGCCTCCATCTTTCCAGTGGCATGCTAGGTTTGCCAAGTTGATGCCTTGATCATCCTTTCCCTTCCGGAGTACCCATATGCATTGCACGTCATACCTTGCATTCCATGTCGTGTCTTGCATCATGTTGCTTGTGCATTGCACAGTGATTGATTTTTTTCCTGTTGCTTGTGTTCTTGCTTTGGTTAGAGCTGGGAGACGAGTTCGTGAACGAGGATCCGGTTGAGTACATTTAGGAGGAGCAAGCTTTCGGCAACTCTGAGAACTTTGCAGGCAAGATGACCATTACCCTCGATATCACTTCTATCTTTGCTTGCTAGTTGTTCGTTCTATCACTATGTCACGCTACCTACACTTGTTTATCATGCCTCTCATATTTCCATGTCAAGCCTCTAACCCACCTTCCTAGCAAACCGTTGTTTGGCTATGTTACCACTTTTGCTCAGCCCCTCTTATAGTGTTGCTAGTTGTAGGTGCAGTGCAGGTTGTTCCATGTTGGAACATGGATATGCTGGGATATCACAATATCTCTTATTTAATTAATGCATCTATATACTTGATAAAGGGTGGAAGGCTTGGCATTTTGCTTGGTGTTTTGTTCCACTCTTGCCGCCTTAGTTTCCGTCATACCTGTGTTATGTTCCTTGAATTTTGTTTTCCTAACACGGTCGGGGTGTTATGGGCCCCCCTTGTCTCTTCGCCTAAAGTAAAGCTTTCCTGAGGAGATCTAACATAGGTTTCACCATTTGCCTAATAACAACTAAAATTGTGCATAGGGAGTAATTAACCCGTGGACTCTTAATCAACCCCTGGGCCAGTGCTCGACATGAGTGTTGGTCCACCTACCTAGCAGTCGGCGGTGCCGCTCTTTGTCTATCGTCCACTTCGCATAGACGGATGAGTCCGTAGATAGAGAGCGCGCGGCTCTGGACACAGATCTGACTCACTTGGAGATCTCATTGGGATAGTTTTCCTTTCTTTGAAGAGCTTGTGCACCGGGATTTCGAGAATACTCGGGGTGTCCTGTGATGGAGGATTGTCTCCGTGGATCGTGAGCTTGTCATGGGCTAAGTTGGGACACCCCCGCACGGTTTAAACTTTTGAGAGTCATGCCCACGGTTATGTGGCAGATGGGAATTTGTTAATATCCGATTGTAGAGAACTTGACACTTGACTTAATTAAAGGACACCAAATGTGTGTGTAACCGTGATGGTCTCTTTCCGATGAGGTTAGGGAAAACACGATGGGGTTATCTTTGAACGTAAGTAGTTTAAGATCACTTCTTGATCACTTCTAGCTTCAGGACTGTTGCATAGTTTCTCATCTTACTCTTGTACTCGTATGTTAGCCACCATATTTGCTTAGCGCTTGTTGCAACTCCACCTCATAACCACATCCTACCCATAAGCTTAAATAGTCTTGATCTCGTGGGTTTTGAGATTCCTGAGTCCTTGTGACTCACAGATACTATCAAAACAATTACAGGTGCCAAAGATACCAGTGCAGGTGATGCCACCAAACTCAAGTGGGAGTTCGATGAGGACCTTGGCCGTTACTACGTGTCTTTTCCTAATGATCAGTAGTGGTGCCCAGTTGGGACGATCGGGGATCTAGCTTTTGGGGTTATCTTCTTTTCATTTGCATTTGTCCGTAGTCAGACTATGTGTGTACTTTGAATGATGTATGAATTATTTGATCATTGTGTGACGTGGCGATTGTAAGCCAACTATTTATCTCTATCCTTGTTCTTGTACATGGGATTGTGTGAAGATGACCCTTCTTGAGACAAAACCAACATGGGGTTATGCCTCTAAGTCGTGGCCCAACACGTGGGTGATATAGCTGCATCTTGGGCGTTACAAGTTGGTAATGAGAGCCATCCCCGACTTAGGAGCCCCCTGCTTGATCGAATCGCTGATGTTGTTGAGTCTAGAACAAAATGTTTTGAGTCTCTAGATTATATATATCGGAGAGTAGGATTCTTTTTACTCCTCAGTCCCCTTCGTCACTCTGGTGAGGCCTCCTGACGTAGATGTTTTGACTTTCCTCTCCTCATTTTCACTAAAATAATTTAGGATCATGCGGGTATCTTGGGATCGTTCCGATATTGTTGTGACGAGAACATTGTTCTTGGTGCCTCCTGACATTTAGGGGTTGTGGCAGTGTCCCGGGGAGTTGAGCTCCGAGGTGTTGTCGTTACAATTTTATCGTTGCAGTTCTGGAATACCTGAGTTTGCCGACATCAAAAATCTCTGCAGTTAGTGGTGAGATAACCTCGACGCCACCCAGTACTGGGGAGGGACTTCAGGAGTATTGCCATAGCTTGCATAATGGATGCTTTTCGAAGGTTTTGGTACATGATTTCTGGAGTTTTCTTGGTTACGTGTTGACGGATGGATATAGTTGGAGCGTAGGGCTTGTTAGTTGTGTGATATATATTGTGCCTCCCTGTATCCTCAACACCAGATTGCATAACCTTAAAGTTTCGGGAGTTGATAGGTGGGAATTCAAGTAGCTCTTAGTTATTCTTCCAACAGATATTTGGTATGTGATTGGGTAATCCTTACCACTTATTTGTTCTAGTCATACCTTGTTGTTTCATTCATCAAATTTTATCTAAGTGGCTTCTCACCTTATTGGTCGTGTAATGTTAACTTTGGAATTCATTCGGTCTCTGTTCGAATGTTTATTGTGAAGACTATATGTTGCAATTTCTATCCGTCGATTCAGCTTTTTGTCTATCTTTCTATCATGGTTCTAACAGATGTCATCCTCTTCAGGATGGCTCCTCCAACACGTTTGAATCCGAACCGCAATGATGGGAATCAGGCGAACCCTCCACCTCCTCCGCCTCCGGAGGCATGGCAAGCTGTCATGGCAGCCACCAACGCCAATACCCACATGCTTTTGCAACTCTTGCAAGAGCGCAACCAAGGCCAAGGCAACTAAGGAAATCAAGGTCAAGGGCAATTCAACAATCAGCCTCAGTTTGCTACCCTCAACCAGTTCCTTGCAAATCAGCCAAAGTCTTTGATCCTTTGTGTTGAGGCCATGAATGCCGATGATTGGCTCGTGGACATCAACAAGCATTTTGAATGTAGCAATGCCAGGCCTGATTGGTATCAGCAATACAAAGATTCCAAAGGAGGTCGAGTGATTACCTGGGATGATTTCTGCCAGGACTTTTGAGCTCATCACATTCCAACAAGTGTTGTTGAGAGCAAGCATGAGGAATTCTACAATCTCAAGCAAGGAAGCATGTCCGTGTACCAATACAACATCCAGTTTCAGAAACTTGCTCACTTCGCAAGGCAGGACGTTCTTGATGAAAAGAGCATGATCTATCACTTCAGGGGTGGCCTCAAAGAGGATCTGCAGTTAGCTTTCGTTCTTGTTGAGCCTACTAAGTTCGATCAGTTCTATAACATGGCCCTCAAGCAAGAAGGTGCTCAGCTCAAGTGTGAGGCTTCAAAGAAGAGAATCAGGGATGCAGTTCAGTCTTCTTCTTCCTCACAAGTGGAAGCTAAGCAACAGAAGTTCTGGCTTCCTCCGCCTCCTCCATTTCGTCAGCCCTACCAGTCGAAGAACAAAGGTGGCCACGGATCTTCCCACCCACCCAACCCAGGCTATCGGAACAAGTCTCAGACTCAAGCTCCGAGGATAGGTGCTCCTCCATCTTTTCGTCCGCTTTCAGAGGTCACTTGTCACAGGTGTGGTTTGAAAGGGCATTACTCAAAGAAGTGCACCCAAAAGCACCTTCTGCCTCCTCCTCTGGTCAGGTCAGCAAGCCATGCAGTCGTCAAGCACAATCCCAAGTTTGCAAAGGTGAACATGTTGAGTGCAGCTCAAGCAGAGGATTCTTCAGATGTGATCATGGGTAACCTCACAGTTAACTCTATTCCTGCCAAAAGTATTGTTTTATATTCGGGTGCATCGCATTCTTTCATTTCCTTGCTGTTCACTGAGAAGCATGATTTGTGCCCCATAAATATTCCAAGGCCTCTATCAATAGTCTCCCCGGGAAAGGTGATGACCTCTCGTATGATGGTTCTGAATGTCGGTATCGAGATGGGTAATTATAAATTCCTAGCTTCCCCAGTTGTTCTCGGCAATTCTGATATTGATCTCATTCTTGGTATGGATTGTCTTTCTCAGCACAAGGCCTTTATTGATTGTGCTGCCAGGGAGATTAAATTGATGCACCCCTCTGAGGATGTGATCATCTATGCCACTCGTGATGATACCATTCGATTGTTCTCTCTCAATGAGAAGGATGAGTTAGACGTTATTTCTCAGATTTCAATGGTTTATGAGTACCAAGATGTCTTTCCAGAAGAGCTTCCGGGTATGCCTCCTCACCGGCCAGTTGAGGTCGTTATCGATCTTGAGTCCGGTACTGAGCCCGTTTGCAAGCGTCCATACAAGCTTGGGCCAAAGGAGATGAAAGAATTGAAGAAACAACTCGATGAACAAGAGTGTCTGGGTATGATCAGACCGAGTTCATCTCCGTGGGGTTGTGGTGTTCTTTTTGTTCAGAAGAAGGATGACACGGACCGACTTTGCATTGATTATCGTCCATTGAACAAGAAGACAATCAAGAACAAGTATCCACTTCCCAACATCAGTGAGCTATTCGAGCAACTTAAAGGTGCAAAGGTGTTCTCCAAGCTTGACCTCCGTATGGGTTATCATCAAATTCACATTCGTGAAGAAGATATCCCCAAGACAACATTCAGAACAAGCTTTGGTTCTTATGAATACACTGTCATGTCTTTCGGCCTTTCAATGCTCCTCCAACATTCTCTCATATTATGAACTTCATCTTCAATCCCTACACAAATGAATTCGGCCTGGTGTATCTCGATGATATCTTGGTGTTCTCCAAGAATAAGAAGGATCATGCTAAACATTTGTGATTGGTGCTCGACAAGCTCAGAGAGTATCAATTCTACGTGAAGTTTTCCAAATGTGAGTTTTGGCTTGATGAAGTTCTTTACCTTGGTCACATCATCTCCGCCAAGGGCATTATTGTTAATCCGGAGAAGGTTTCTGCAATTGTGAATTGGGAGCCTCCTTAGAATGTCAAGCAGCTCCGCAGTTTTCCTTGGTCTTGCAAGCTATTGCCGAAGATTCATTGAGAATTTCTCAAAGATTGCGAAGCCTCTTTCCAACCTCCTCCAGAAGCATGTTAAGTATGTCTAGACTCCTGAGTGTGACGTTGCTTTCAACACTCTCAAAGAGAAGTTAGTCTCAGCTCCTGTCCTAACTCCTCCTGATGAATCCAAGCCATTCGAAGTTTTCTGTGATGCCTTCTTGCAAGGTCTCGATGCCGTGTTAATGCAAGAGCAGAGAGTTGTGGCCGATACTTCTTGCTAGTTGAAGCCAAATGAAAGGAACTACCCCACTCACGATCTTGAGTTGGCGACAGTTGTCCATGCATTAATAACATGGAGACATCTCTTGTTGGGAAGGTGTAGCGACCTGACCTCAGGCGGTCAAGTCTTTGTGTTTAGTGTCATCCCTGGATCGGTAATGCTGACACACACAGTACTCGAAGGATTTATAACAGTGTAGCAATCACACACTTATTACATCGAATGTCCCAAGAGAGAACTTATTACAATAAATATGGCTTAAGGCCATCTAAGTAAGATAACAATGGAAGACTTGGAAGATAAGTGAGTCCATCAACTCCAATGGCATAGCTGAGTGCATGACAAACGACCTATCGCATCTTACTCCTCGTCTGAAAAATATGCAACATGATATGTTGCAGCCCAAAAACGGGTCAGCACATGGAATATGCTGGCAATATAACACAGTAGAGCAATGAACAGGTAAATGCTATCACTACATGCATATTTGGCTGGTAGTGGCTCTATGGTTATAATGTTTTTGCGAAAAGCAAATTTTTCCCTACAATAAAGGAATATACTTTATTTAACTATCATGGTGGTTGAAACATTGAGAATGGTACCCCCATCGCAATCCCAATTAAAAGTAATTATCAACCCAACAAATTAATTTAGAGTGATGAGATCCATAAGATAATCCAAGAACCAGATACTCAAGTTGTCCATAACCGGGACACGGCTAACCATGATTAGTTTGTACACTCTACAGAGGTTTGTGCACTTTTCCCCACAAGACTCAATCTCCTCCGCTGGATTTCTCGCACTACATGGTGTTTGAGAAACGGATAACCGAGACACAGTCTTTCAGAAGCATTAACTCTAACCCCGGGTAGACAGTACCAACCTACATCCCCTACATCTGCTAGCCTACCACTGGAAGAGGTCATGCAACCTACTCTACTATGCTAGAGCACATAATAGCTTGTGGCTGCACACGGAAGTTTCTAGCATGAATAATCTTATGATCCCTTTGAGCCTAGGTGGCGGACCATAGGAGGATCACAAAGTATAACCCCGGGATCTCCTAGGACAACACTGGTATAACCCCCGGTGCCCAAAACCAACAGTCCACCCAGATGTGTATTAAATCTGCCACCTTAGAATTGAACCATTAATTAAACCCTCACATCTGTCATGGATACACTCAAACCCAACCCACGTCCACTAGCATAGCATAACAATATAAGCATAACATAGAAGTAACTCCCAAGGGTTTGATAATGAAACATGTAATAGGTTCTACCTCATCAACTACTTCCCAATACCCACATGTTAATCACATCCTAATCATGCTGTGTTTGAGGATTGTAACTAATGCATAAAAACTGGGTACGAAAGAGTATCATCAATGTGTTACTTGTCTTGCTGACGGTCTGCAAAACCCAGTGACTCGTAGTAGCACGCTTCGCACTCCGGGTGTTCTATCACAAACAAACAATAGCATACATAATCAATCAAGCAATGATGCACAGGGAAAACTCAAATAAGAAGATCTAACCAGAAAGTTCAACTGAAGAACTCCGGTTTGCAAAAAAGAATTAAATCAAACGGAGCAACGAAACTCAAACTGCAAAAGAAACAAGATCCGATGACTAATCTGGACTAAAGTCAAATTTTACAGTATCAAAATCTTGTTCAAGTTGGTTAAACAAAAAGAGGGCTTCGAGACGAAGATCTAGGCGCTTGTTTCACCTGATTTGGCGAGCGAAAATATATACTAGATCGAAGATTAGGGCAGAAATCGCGATCCGAAATAATCACGGAAAAATCCTGGAAAAAGAAAAACTGATGAACAAGCTAACGAACGAACGTTCGCTGTCCGCGACTAACCGACGAACAACGTTCGTTAAAACGAACGTACAGACGAGTGTCCGCTAAATAAATAAACCGACGGAAAACCGAACGAACCAAATCTATTTAAAAAACTAGATCTAGGGTTTTCTAAAAAAACCAACGGTTTTCCTGAGAAAACTAGACGGCGGCGGCGGCTACGTCGACGTCGGCGGGCGGCGGCTCCGGCGGTGGGCGGGGTCGACGGCGGCGGGATCGGCGGCGATGGGCGGCGGGAGGCGGGAGGCGGCGCTAGGGTTCGGGCGGGGCTGGCGACGTCATGGGCCTCGGGCCTCGCATTAAAAAGCCGGTCGGGCGGTGTCCTAGTCGGGCATGGCCCGTTAGGTCGGTGCTCTCTTAAAAAAAACCTAACACGGAAAAACAAATAAAAGAAATACTAAACAAACTCCAAAGATCATGAAATAAATTTTCACGGTCCTCTAATAATATTCCGGACAAAGTGAACATTTATTTCGACCTCTAATGCAATTTTGAGAAACGCATATTTTTCCTAATTCAAATAAAAATTGCAATAAAATCCAAATAAAATTTATCATTTGATTTTAATATTTTTCCTCCAATATTTCACTTATTTTTGGAGAAGTCATATTATCTCCTCTCATATATTTTAATATGAAATATTTTAGGAGAGAAAAATTATTAAAACCAAAATGATCCTTGCCTCAATATTTGATAAAATTCAAATATGAAGAACGTGAAATCCCCAACTCTCTCCGTGGGTCCTTGAGTTGCTTAGGATTTTCGAGTATTGCGAAACGAAATGCAATAAAATATGATATGCATGAATGACCTACGTATAACATTCCAAATCTAAAATTTGGGATGTTATGAACCTACCCCGCTTAAGATGAATCTCGTCCTCGAGATTCAGGTTGGCTAGAAAATAGGTGTGGATGGTCCTTGCGTAGATCATCCTCTCTTTCCCAGGTGGCTTCCTCCTCGGTATGGTGGCTCCACTGAACTTTGCAAAACTTGATAACCTTGCTGCGAGTAACTTGGCTAGCAAACTCGAGAATTTTGACAGGTTTCTCCTCATATGTCAAATGACTATCCAACTAAATTGCTTCCAGGGGCACTGTATCGCTCAGAGGAATATCGGCCATCTCTGCATGGCACTTCTTCAACTGGGAAACGTGAAACACGTCATGAACTCCTGACAGTCCTTCGGGTAACTCCAACTTGTAGGCAACCTCTCCCATGCGTTCCAAAACACGGTATGGTCCTACAAATCTCAGGGCTAACTTTCCCTTGACCCCAAAATGTCGAACTCCTCACAGGGGTGACACTCGTAGATATGCTCTATCTCCGATTTCATAGGCTACTTCCTTGCGTTTCGAGTCTGCGTAACTCTTCTGTCGGGACTGAGCTACCATCAGTCTATCTCGAATCAGCTTAACCTTCTCTTCAGACTCCCTAATCAAATCCGGTCCAAACAACTGGCAGTCTCCAACTTCATCCCACATCAACGGTGTTCGGCATCTTCTTCCATACAGGGCTTCGAACGGTGCCATCTTCAAACTGGCCTGGTAGCTATTGTTGTATGAGAAATCCGCGTAGGGCAGGTTGTCATCCCAACTAGATCCGTAATCTAGCGCACAAGCTCTCAACATGTCCTCCAAAATCTGATTGACTCTCTCAGTATGTCCATCTATTTGCTGATGAAAAGTTGTACTGAACTCTAGCCTAGTACCCAAAGTCTGGTGCAGCTGGTGCCAAAACTTGGAAGTAATGTGTGTTCCTTTATCTGATATGATGGTCCTCGGAACTCCATGCAGACATACGATCCTGGTCATGCATATCTTGGCCAACTTCGCACTTGTATAGGTGGTCTTCACTGGGATAAAGTGAGTGACTTTGGTCAAACGATCCACTACTACCTAGATAGAATCATATCCCGATCGGGTCATGGGTAATCCGGTGATAAAATTCATGCCAAGTTTGTCCCACTTCCATTCGGGTATCGGCATAGGCTGCAGTAGTCCTGCTGGCTTCTAATGTTCTGCCTTCACTCTCTGACATACATCACATACGGCTACATACTCGGCAATATCCTTCTTCATTCTAGTCCACCAGAAATGCTCTTTCAAATCCAAATACATCTTGGTGTTTCCGGGGTGTATCGAGTATGGCGAGTCATGGGCTTCCTAAAGTATCAACTTCCTGATCTCTGCATTATTGGGCACATAAACACGGTCCTCGAACCACAAGGTGTCGTGCTCGTCCTCACGAAAACCTTTGGCTTTTCCTTCACTCATCTTCTCCTTTATTTCGGCAATTTCTTTGTCATCCTTCTGAACTTCTCTAATCTTTTCCAACAATGTTGACTGAACTTCCAATGCCACAACAAAACCTCTAGGAACTATCTCCAAACGTAGCTCCCTGAGATCTTCTGCTAACTCCGTTGGCAGTCCTCCTGTTACTACGATATTGGCATAACCCTTCCGACTCAAAGCGTCTGCTATGACATTGGCCTTGCCTGGATGATAGTGCAACTTCATATCATAATCCTTTATGAGCTCCAACCATATCCTTTGCCCGAGGTTCGGCTCCTTCTGGGAAAAATGTACTTCAAACTCTTGTGATCCATATACACATCACAACGGTTTCCAATAAGAAAATATCTCCAAGTCTTGAGCGCATGCGCTATGGCTACTAACTCCAAATCATGCATAGCATAATTTAACTCATGTGGTCGAAGTTGTCTTGAAGCATATGAAACAACTCTTCCGTCTTGCATAAGTACTCCTCCAAGTCCTAAGCGTGAGGCGTGGCAATACACTTGGAAATCTTTGCGTATATCCGACAGGATTAGCATTGGGGTTGTAGTCAAACGTTTCTTCAACTCCTGGAAACTTGCTTCACATTCCTCTGTCCAATGGAACTTGGTATATTTCTTCAACAATGTCGTCATAGGCTTCGCAATCTTGGAGAAATTCTCAATAAATCTCCGGTAGTATCCCGCGAGTCCAAGAAAACTGCGGATCTCTCCAACTGAGGTGGGTGACAACCACTCGGTGACTGACTGAACCTTGGTAGGATCCACTGCTATACCTTCTCCTGATATAGCATGTCCAAGAAATCCAACTTCCTTCAACCAGAACTCAATTTTCTGAACTTGGCATATAATTGATGTTCCCTGAGCTTCTCGAGAACCAAACGCAAATGCTCCTTGTGTTCCTCTTCATTCTTCGAGTATACTAAAATATCATCAATAAACACCACGACAAACTTATCCAAGAACTCCATGAACACCTTGTTCATCATACTCATGAAATAGGCAGGGGCGTTAGTCAGTCCAAATGACATAACTGTATACTCATATAACCCGTACCTTGTGGTGAATGCTGTTTTTGGTATATCCTTTTCTCAAATCTTCATCTGGTGATATCCTGATCGCAAATCGATCTTCGAAAACACTTTAGCTCCTTGCAGTTGGTCAAACAAATCATTGATCATCGGCAGTGGGTACTTGTTCTTGATCATCACTTCATTCAACGCACGATAATCAACAACCATTCTCAATGATCCATCCTTCTTCTCAACCAAGAGCACTGGTGCTCTCCATGGTGATGAACTTCGTCGGATGTAACCTTTCTCCAATAACTCCTTAATATGCCTCTTGATCTCTTCCAGATCATTTACGGGCATCCGGTATGGTCTCTTCGATATTGGTCCGGTGCCTGGCATTAGCTCTATCAAAAACTCAATATCTCGATCTGGCGGCATGCCTGATAAGTCCTCTCGAAATACATCGGGGTAATCCTTCACTACCGGCACTTCCTCCTGAACAACTCCTGAGAGAGAATTTACTTGAGTCCTCCTAGGCACATGCCTAGATACATACTTGATCCTTTTTCCCTCCGAGGTGGTGAGTAGAATTGATCTACTAGCATAGTCAATGTTCCCTCCATACTTCGATAACCAATCCATTCCTAGTATCACATCCAATCCTTTTGACTCCAAAATTACTAGGTCTGAGGGGAAAACATGGCTACCAATGGTTACTGCCTGCTCCATTCCCGTTTCCATTCTTGGGGTCGCTATGGTTATGTGAACTACCTCCATTGTGAGTGTGGCCTCCATGGTTATGGGTCAATCCTCCCGGGTTCGAGGTGATACGAGGATTCTGCTGAGCTCCAGAAGTGTAGTTTCCTTGTCCATACTTCCTCTTGCGGCTCTCAATCTGCTGCTGCTTCCCTTCAATCATAAGATCCTTATCTACCAGCTCCTGGTAGTTGTTAAATGTTGCCACCATCAACTGCATGCTCATCTCATCATTAAGCCCTTCCATAACCTTCTCTTGCTTTGCGGCATCTATGGCCACATCATCAGGGGCATAACGAGATAGCTTACTAAACTCATCTACGTATTGGGCCACATTACGATTTCCCTAGCGCAAGTTGCGAAACTCACGCTTCTTCATGCTCATAGCTCCAGTTGAGACATGGGCTATGCGAAAAGCTTGCTGAAACTGCTCCCAAGTAACATTGGCTATGGGAAAAGTGGCTGTGTAATTCTCCCACCATGCGGCTGCGGGTCCATCCAATTGGTGTGCGGCAAAACGCACCTTCTCAGCATCTGTGCAACCGGCAGTGGTTAACTCCCTTCTAATCCTATGTAGCCAATCATCCGCAACTATGGAGTCGGTGCTACTGGAAAACACCGGCGACTGTAACCTCAGAAAGCAGGCTAAGTTGTTAACTGGAGGTGGTGGCGATGGGTTGTTGTTGTTGTTGCCCTGATTCTGAACTAGAAACTACATCAGTGTATTCTGCTGTTGGATCAACTGAGTGAGCTCCGGTGGGAAAGCAAAACCGGGGTCACGTCTCTGAGGCATCTGATGGGTTTTAGAGCGGAGAGATTAGAATAGAATGAGGTCTAAGGAGAAAAGCACTACCCATATGCACATGAGATAAACACAATCATATCATATCACTCAATCAATCAAGCAAGGGCATACAATCGATCTAACTATCGTTACAGTGCTCGGACTATTCTATATACATGGGGAAACAGTACTGATCATATGGTGGTCTACTAGAAATTTTGATCGGTGGAAGACTCCATGATATCTGCTCCAGCTTCATCTTCATAATCATCATCAGTATCATCAGGGTCGGAGTCGGTGTCGTCGATGATGATGTAGTCTTCAGAATGAATTTCCTTGGGTTCATTGTCTTCTCCTCCTGGAGCGGGGTCTCCCATGAAAACTCCTAGCTTCCTTGTCATGTCGTCATTCTTCTCCACAAGTATCATCATTTCCTCCTCATATCCATCGCGTGTAGACTTAAGCTCCTCTTCTAACTCTGTGATCTTGGTCATCGCCTTCTTCAAATCTATCATGCTTGCACACATCTGGTTCTCCTGGCAACGAATATGATGGTTTAACTCCTGGATGAATGCTGCAATGGACCTGTCCTTCCTAGTGCTGATCATCTCCCATTGCTCATCTCGGCGCCCACATATCTGGTAGATAGTGTCCTTAAGCTCCTTGTGGTAAACTTCGTCAATGCGTCCTATGGCGATGTGGGCTGCCATGCTCTTGCCTAGACTCCAGGTTGGTGCGTCAAAGGAAAACTCTATGGGTTTAGTGACTGGCGTGAATGTCCTTCCTAGAACTTGAACTCGAATCAACCAATGCTCCTCTTATGGTAAAATGGCGGGTCCCGGTGAAGCTTGGTATTCTGATGTTTAGGTACCTAGTGACTTCCTTCAAATGTCGTCCAAAGGGTGTGTCTTCATCCGGTTGTGCAAACTTGTTCCTCGGGTCCACCATCCTAAAGAGTAGAAAATGGAGAGGAGTCAGAAATGAGTAGAGAAGAGTGTCCTATGGTTCATCTTAGTGGTCATGTGCTACATTCAGCATGTGTTCTGATACCATCTTGTAGCGACCCGACCTCAGGCGGTCAAGTCTCTATGTTCAGTGTCATCCCTGGATCGGTAATGCTGACACACACAGTACTCGAAGGATTTATAATAGAGTAGAAATCACACACTTATTACATCGAATGTCTCAAGAGAGAACTTATTACAATAAATATGGCTTAACGCCATCTAAATAGGATAACATCGGAAGACTTGGAAGATAAGTGAGTCCATCAACTCCAACGGCATAGCTGAGTGCATGAAAAACGACCTATCGCATCTTACTCCTCATCTGAAAAGTCTGCAACATGATAAGCTGCAGCCCGAAAACGGGCCAGCACATGGAATATGCTGGCAATATAACACAGTAGAGCGATGAACAGGTAAATGCTATCACTACATGCATATTTGTCTGGTGGAGGCTCTGTTGTTATAATGTTTTTGTGAAAATCCAATTTTTTCCTACAACAAAGGAATATACTTTATTTAACTATCATGGTGGTTGAAACATTGAGAATGGTACCCCCATCTCAATCCCAATTAAAAGTAATTATCAACCCAACAAATTAATTTAGAGTGATGAGATCCATAAGATAATCCAAGAACCAGATACTCAAGTTGTCCATAACCAGGGACATGACTAACCATGATTAGTTTGTACACTCTGCAAAGGTTTGTGCACTTTTCCCCACAAGACTCGATCTCCTCCATTGGATTTCTCGCACTACATGGTGTTTGAGAATGGATGACCGAGACACAGTCTTTAAGAAGCATTAACTCTAACCCCAGGTAGACAGTACCAACCTACATCCCCTACATCTGCTAGCCTACCACTGGAAGAGGTCATGCAACCTACTCAACTATGCTAGAGCCCATAATAGCTTGTGGCTGCACACGAAAGTTTCTAGCATGAATAATCTTATGATCCCCTTGAGCATGGGTGGCGGACCATAGGAGGATCACACGGTATAACCCCGGGATCTCCTAGGACAACAGTGGTATAACCCCAGGTGCCCAAAACCAACAATCCACCCAGATGTGTATTAAAGTTGCCACCTTAGAATTGAACCATTAATTAAACCCTCACATATGTCATGTATACACTCAAACCCAATCCACGTCTACTAGCATAGCATAACAATATAAGCATAACGTAGAAGTAACTCCCAAGGGTTTGATAATGAAACAGGTAATAGGTTCTACCTCATCAACTCTTCCCAATACCCATATGTTAATCACATTCTACTCATGCAGTGTTTGAGGATTGTAACTAATGCGTAAAAACTGGGTATGAAAGAGTATGATCAATGTGTTACATGCCTTGCTAACGATATGCAAAACCTAGTGACTCGTAGTAACACGCTTCACACTCCGGGTGTTCTATCGCAAACAAACAATAGCATACATAAGCAATCAAGCAAAGATGCATGGGGGAAACTCAAATAAGAAGATCTAACCACAAAGTTTAACTGAAGCACTCCGGTTTGCAAAAGAATCAAATCAAACAGAGCAACGAAACTCAAACTGTGAAAGAAACAAGATCCGATTACTAACATGGACTAAATACAAAGTTTACAGTATCAAAATCTTGCTCAAGTTGGTTGAACAGAAAGAGGGCTTCGAGAGGAAGATCTAGGCGCTTGTTTCACCTAATTTGGATAAACGAGCGAAAAGATGTACTAGATTGAAGATTAGGGCAGAAATCATGATCGGAAATAATCGCGGAAAAATCCTGGAAAAAGAAAACTAACGAACAGGCTAGCGAACGAACGTTCACTTTCTGCGACTAACCGACGAACAACGTTCGTTAAAACGAACTTATGGACGAGTGTCTGCTACATAAATAAACAGACGAAAACAAAACGAACCGAATCTATTTAAAAAAACTAGATCTAGGGTTTTCTAAAAAACAACGGTTTTCCCGTGAAAACCGGAGGGCGGTGTCGGCTACCTCGACATCGGCGGGATCAGCGGCGGCGGGCGGCGGCTCTGGCGGCGGGGTCTCCGGCGGCGGCGGGCGGGGTCGGCGGCGGCGGGATCGGCGGAGTCAGGCAGCGGCTTCGTGGCGCGGCGGGAGGCAGCGCTAGGGTTTGGACGGGGCTGGCGGTGTCGCGGGCCTCGGGCCTCGCCTTAAAAAGCTGGTCGGGCTGTGTCCTAGTCGGACACGGCCCGTTAGGTCAGTGCTCTCTTATTTAAAAAAAACTGACGCGGAAAAACAAATAAAAGAAATACTAAACGGACTCCAAAAATCCTGAAATAAATTTTCGCGGTCCTCCAATAATATTCCGGACAAAGTGAACATTTATTTGGACCTCTAATGCAATTTTGAAAAACGCATATTTTTCCTAATTCGAATAAAAATTGCAATACAATCCAAATAAAATTTACCATTTGATTTTAATTTTTTTCCTCCAATATTTCACTTATTTTTGGAGAAGTCATATTATCTCCTCTCATATATTTTAATATGAAATATTTTCGGAGAGAAAAAATATTAAAACAAAAATGATCCTTGCCTCAATATTTGATAAAATTCAAATGTGAAGAACGTGAAATCCCCAACTCTCTCGATGGGTCCTTGAGTTGCTTAGGATTTTTGAGGATTGCGAAACGAAATGCAATAAAATACGATATGCTAGAATGACTATGTATAACATTCCAAATTGAAAATTTGGGATGTTACAGAAGGCAAGTGGACATTTTCACCGACCACAAGAGCCTCAAATATATCTTCACTTAACCCAACCTCAACCTCCGGCAAACTCGTTGGGTTGAAATGATTCAAGAGTACAATCCAAGTACTAAATATACTCCAGGCAAGGTCAATGTGATTGCAGATGCTTTGAGCAGAAAGGCTTATTGCAGTAGCTTAATTCTCAAGCCATTCCAACCAGATCTTTGTGAAGCTTTCTACAAGCTCAACCTCCAAGTTGTTCCTCGAGGTTTTCTTGCCAACCTTCAAGTCACTCCAACTTTGGAAGATCAAATTCGTGAGGCACAACTCCTTGATACCATGGTGAAGAAGGTGAAACATGGTATTGCCAAGGGCTTACCCAAATACAAATGCTATCGCATTGATGACAGAGACACTTTATTCTTTAAGGACCGGATTGTGGTCCCAAAAGGTGATCTAAGTAAGGTCATAATGAACGAAGCACACAATTCTCTTTTTTCCATTCATCCAGGCAGTTTGAAGATGTACCATGACCTCAAGCAGTCGTATTGGTGGACTCGGATGAAGCGAGAGATTGCTCAATTCGTGAATGAATGTGATGTCTATCGAACGATGAAAGTAGAACACCAACGACCAGCTGGTCTCCTCCAACCTCTTGCTATTCCAGAATGGAAGTTTGATCATGTCGAAATGGACTTTGTCACTGGATTTCCCAACTCCAAGCATGGGAATGATGCTATCTTCATTGTCATTGACAAGCTTACAAAAGTGGCTCATTTTGTTCTAGTCAAAGAATCTATCACGGAAGCTCAGTTGGCAGAGCTATACACCTCTAGAATTGTCTTGTTGCACGGTATTCCGCAATTGATCTCTTCAGACCGTGGAAGCATTTTCACTTCTAAGTTCTAGGACTCCTTCCAGAAGGCCATGGGCACCAACATTCGCTTTAGCATGGCTTTCCATCCTCAAACAAGTGGCCAAGTCGAGCGAGTCAACCAAATTCTTGAAGATATGCTCAGAGCTTGTGTCATCTCTTTCAGTATGAAGTGGGAAGATTGTCTCCCATATGCCGAATTCTCCTACAACAACAGCTTCCAAGCAAGTTCGGGCAAGGCCCCATTCGAAATTCTATATGGCAGAAAGTGTTATACTCCTCGCAATTGGTCCGAGACTGGTGAACGCCAACTTCTTGGCAATGACTTGATCACAAAAGCTGAAGAAATGTGTAAAGTCATCCGTGAAAATCTCAAAGCCGCGCAATCACGCCAGAAGAGTTACTACGATAGCAAACACCGTGACTTGGCTTTCGATATCGGAGACCATGTCTACCTCCATGTCTCTCCAATGAAAGGCACTCCGCGCTTCGGCAACAAAGGGAAGCTTGCCCCGAGATACATGGGTCCTTTCAAGATCATTGGCAAAAGACGCGACCTCTCCTATCAACTCGAGCTTCCGTCCAACTTCACAAATGTGCACGATGTGGTTCACGTGTCACAGCTTCGCAAGTGCTTCGAGACGCCTAAGCGCACTATCAACTTCGAAGAGATTGGTCTCCAAGAAGATTTGTCTTATCATGAGCATCTCGTTGCCATTCTTGAAGAAACCGAGCGCAAAACTCACAACAAGTCAATCAAATTCCTCAAAGTTAAGTGGTCTCACCATTCCAAGCGAGAAGCTACTTGGGAGCACGAGGATCACCTCCGTTCCGAATATCTGGAGTTCTTTCAGTCCTAGATCTCGGGACGAGATCCTCTTGTAGTGGAGGAGAGTTGTAACACCCCAGATGTAAAACTTCCATATTTGGAGAAGTATCCAACCTTGTCATGTTCAATACCAAGTGGTTTTCTTCTTTGTGGGTTTCATTTTGGGTTTGCTTTATTTCCCATTGCATTGTCTTGTCATTACTTGTCATATTTTCTTTTGCCATCACATGTTTGCATCTTGTTCATATCATGTTGTGTGGTGCTTATGTCATCTTGCATTCTCATCCTCACCATGTACATTGTGTGTTTCATGCATGTTATTTTGTGGCTTGACCCATGTGTGATCCATGCATGAACTCCTCCTCATCTCTCCACCTCTCCCCTTTCTTATTTTGGCAAGAAACATTATTTAGCCTCAAAGAATGTTCATCTTCTCCCTATAAATCTGGCACCATGCCTTGAACCCCCCTGCCAAATTTCACCTCATTTAGAATTGTTTTGGTTGGGTTCAAAAATGCATCAAGTTTGAATTTTATTCAAACTTGCTTTATTTTTCTACCTCTAAAAGTATCCATACCAATTTATTAAAATAGGGCATATTTCTAGGAACTCGGGGATATTTTTGTTTCTGCCAAATACCACTCCAACCTATCTAGACTTTTCCTTTTCTACAGCCATGAATTTAAATTTGCAGAATTAAGTAAAAAAGGGGAAAGCCCTCCTAGTGCAGCAACCTAGGCCTTTTCCCTCTAGCTAGCGAGCCCACTTACCTCTTCCAGCCTAGTTAACCCACCAGCGACAGGAGAGTCGTCCACCTCCTGTACGACGCGCATCCAGGGTGCCACATCAACGAGCTCGGCGATTTGACGGTCGTCCGGTGCCCCTAGCCCCTATATATCTTGTCCTAGCCCTAGCCCCAACCTACAATGCGTCTCCGTCGACCTCTTCATGTCTTAGGGTGAGCTGGGTAACGCACCTCCCTCTCCCTTCCATCCCATGGCGTGTAGACTCCTGTAGGACTTGCCCGGTCCGTGTTTTTGCCGCGCTCATAGTGCTCCGGTGAGGCCTGAAGTTTTGTTGCGCATGTATCTGCTATGGCTCGTTCACATGTCTCCGCACCCCGGTTCCTGCCTAGCTGCAGTCGCCTCGCGCCCCATCCTGGATGCACGCGCTCGAACACAAGGAGTAGCGGCCTCCCCTAGCCTTGCCGCCACTGTACCCGAGACGAGCATGAGCTCGTACTCAAGCTACTGCACACACGCCCCTGCACATAGAAGCTCCAAGCACACGCGCTCCCACACCACTTCCGCACCCCCGCTGGTGATCCTCGGCTTTGGTGGATGCTGCTGTTGCTCGCCGGCGGGGTCGCCATCTTCCCCGTGCAGTGAGGAAGAAGAAGTCCCGTCCTTTCGGGGCTTCAAAAGGGACCGAGCCCTTTACTCACCACGATCGGCCACCTAGCTCAACTAGTCCGATCCCTACCTTGCAATCCAGGAGACCTGGGTTTGAATCCCAAGCTCCACACATATTTTTTTGGGTGCTAATTTTTCTTTAGTGTGTCACTGACAACCAGGACCCACCTGTCATCCCCTAGCACCCTCCTCCTTTTTATTATTATTTTGTTCTGACTCAATAATCCCAGCGAAATTCCATTTCTGGAATATGCTAGTTTTCCATTTATGTCAATATCTCTTTTAGGCAGGTTATGTTTTGCATATTTGTGATGATTTTTTGATAGTAACCCCCACATATTATATTTGTTTTTGG
This sequence comes from Triticum aestivum, assembly GCF_018294505.1. Lineage (NCBI taxonomy): Eukaryota > Viridiplantae > Streptophyta > Magnoliopsida > Poales > Poaceae > Triticum > Triticum aestivum. Next base: position 287,147,378 of record NC_057800.1, on the reverse strand, counting down.
GGTAGAAAAATCCCGCCAATCCAGTGGTGGCATTAGTTTTTGCATTTGAGCAAGTTCATGAACATGTCATTTTACATCATGTTACTATTTTGTCATTTTTGTGTGATTTAATTCAAGCATGTTATGAGGTTGTTTTGCACATGGATAGCTTCATTTTCATGTCTACTTCATGCTATATTTTATTCCATGCCATAAAGTGCACTATGATGAGTGCCACAAGCTTGCAAAGTTGCTATCATGAATCTGTTTATGCCATGACATGAATTCTTCTAAGTCTGAAACTGATCATATCACTTGCCATGTTTGCATTGATGGTACCATCTTTCCTGTGCATCTTTGGTTAAAATTCATTAACGGATTTTGTTCTTTGTCTTTAGTAATAGCATGCCATGCCTTTTTTTGCCATGATATGATCCTGTAGAATGTTGTTTGCTAGCTCTAAACATTGCTACCTGATGTTGTTTATGACATGTTTAGTATTTTCACTAAGTCTGTGAAGCTGTTGTCATTTGCATGTTTGCCATGCTATTTTAGGCTTGTTCTAGTGAGTTCTAGCAGGTGCTCAGTGTTCATGATTTGTAGAGCTTCACTTGTACTTCACTGCCATGTGCTTTCTTGCTATGTTGGAGTGTTGTAGCATAGTTTCTTGTTGCATCTTAAGTGCTATGTTCCTGTTAAGCACAATTTTGCATCATTCTTGTTTTGCTTGTCATTTGCAAACCGTGCATCCGTTTCCGCTGATCCTTATATCGATTTCGACCGAAATCACTCCATCTTTCCAGTGGCATGCTTGGTTTGCCAAGTTGATGCATTGATCATACTTTCCCTTCCGGAGTACCCATATGCATTGCACGTCATACCTTGCATTCCATGCCATGTCTTGCATCATGTTGCTTGTGCATTGCACTGTGATTGATTGTTGTTCCGTTGCTTGTGTTCTTGCTTTGGGTAGAGCCAGGATACGAGTTCGTGAACGAGGATCCGGTTGAGTACGATTACGAGGAGCAATCTTTCGACAACTCTGAGAACTTTGCAGGCAAGATGACCATTACCCTCGATATCACTTCTATCTTTGCTTACTAGCTGTTCGTTCTATTGCTATGTCGCGCTACCTACCACTTGTTTATCATGCCTCTCATATTGCCATGTCAAGCCTCTAACCCACCTTCCTAGAAAACCGTTATTTGGCTATGTTACCGCTTTTTCTCAGCACCTCTTATAGCGTTGCTAGTTGCAGGTGCAGTGCAGGTTGTTCCATGTTGGAACATGGATATGTTGGGATATCACAATATCTCTTATTTAATTAATGCATCTATATACTTGGTAAAGGGTGGAAGGATTGGCCTTTTGCTTGGTGTTTTGTTCCACTCTTGCCACCTTAGTTTCCGTCATACTGATGTTATGTTCCTTGAATTTTGCATTCCTAACGCGGTCGGGGTGTTATGGGCCCCCCTTGTCTCTTTGCTTAAGGTAAAGCTTTCTCAAGGAGATCCAACATTGGTTTTACCATTTGCCTAATAACAACTAAAATTGTGCATAGGGAGTAATTAACCCGTGGACTCTTAATCACCCCCCGGGCTAGTGCTTGACATGAGTGTTGGTCCACCTACCTAGCAGTCGGCGGTGCCGCTCTTTGGCTATCGTCCACTTCCCATAGACGGATGAGTCCGTAGATAGAGAGTGTGTGTCTCTAGACACGGATCTGACTCACCGGGAGATCTCCTTGGGATAGTTTTCCTTTCTTCGAAGAGCTTGTGCACTGGGATTCCGAGAATACTCAGGGTGTCCCGCGATGGAGGATTGTCTCCGCGGATCGTGAGCTTGTCATGGGCTAAGTTGGGACACCCCTGCAGGGTTTCAACTTTCGAGAGCCGTGCCCGCGGTTATGTGGCAGATGGGAATTTGTTAATATCCGGTTGTAGAGAACTTGACACTTGAATTAATTAAAAGACACCAAACGTGTGTGTAACCGTGGTGGTCTCTTTCCGATGAGGTTTGGGAAGTGAACACAGTGGGTTATGTTTGAACGTAAGTAGTTCAGGATCACTTCTTGATCACTTCTAGCTTCACGACCGTTGCGTAGTTTCTCATCTTATCTTGTACTCGTATGTTAGCCACCATATTTTCTTAGCGCTTGCTACAACTCCACCTCATAACCACATCCTACCCATAAGCTTAAATAGTCTTGATCTCACGCGTTTTGAGATTGATGAGTCCTTGTGACTCACGGATACTATCAAAACAGTTACAGGTGCCGATGATACCAGTGCAGGTGATGCCATCGAACTCAAGTGGGAGTTTGACGAGAACCTTGGCCGTTACTACGTGTCTTTTCCTGATGATCAGTAGTGGTGCCCAGTTGGGACGATCGGGGATCTAGCTTTTGGGGTTGTCTTCTTTTCATTTGGATTTGTCCATAGTCGGACTATGTGTGTACTTTGAATGATGTATGAATTATTTGATCATTGTGTGACGTGGCGATTGTAAGCCAACTATTTATCTCTATCCTTGTTCTTGTACATGGGATTGTGTGAAGATGACCCTTCTTGAGACAAAACCAACATGGGGTTATGACTCTAAGTCGTGCCCCGACACGTGGGAGATATAGCCTCATCTTGGGCGTTATAGTTGCCTTCCTTACTTCCACGCCTCGATGGATATTGCTCAAAAGTCAATTTCTGTACACGGATGAGTACTATGATGCAATTCAATACGAGGGTCTTGTGTTTGCTGCCACTACTCGTGGCACTATTTTTGCATGGAATCCTGATGCTTTCGGTATGTTTGTCTTCCACCATAATTATAATTGTTTCATCCACATGCATGCGGGTTAGCTAGTTGCCCTTTACTAATTAACCTTCTTGTGTTTCGAAGGTCCTGTGAACATTCCACCACCTATACTTGAAAAAATTTGTAACCAAGGGGGAGATGACGATGCTGATGATCACAAGCATGAGGACCCATATACTCAGTGGCGCCTGTCAACTTATTCCGATGGATCACCTCTTCTTATCTGTATACAGGGGACTGCTAATGTTACTAAGGAAGCAGGTGTTGTCTCGCATGGTCGCACTCTTCGGACCTATTCCAACATCCATTGCAGGGTATTAGGGATGGATACTAGTGTACTAGCGCCAACACCTTCTCCCTGGTTCAATATTGAAAGTCTTGGAGGAAACTCGCTCTTCCTTGGACAAAACTATCCAATGATGGTGGAAGGCGATCCAGCTGCTGTTGACACAACGTTACTACCATTTATGATAAGCAATTATATCTATACCTCAGACATTGATTGCTCTCTGGTTATAGTGCTAGAAAAGCTCATGTCTGCTAGGACTACATCGGTATTTCCCCAAAGAGGAAGGGATGATGCAGCACAGCGACGGTAGGTATTTTCCTTAGTGAAGAAACCAAGGTTATCGAACTAGTAGGAGAACCAAGCAACACAACGTAAACATCACCTGCACACAAATAACAACACCTCGCAACCCGACGTGTTAAAGGGGTTGTCAATCCCTTTCGGGTAACGATGCCAGAAAATTGTAGTAGATTGAAATAATAGATCGCAAATAAAATAAAGTGCAGCAAAGTATTTTTGTATTTTTGGTTTAATAGATCTGAACAAAAATGCAAAGTAAAAGTAGATCGCAAGCAAATATATGAGGAAGAAGACCCGGGGCCGTAGGTTTCACTAGTGGCTTCTCTCGAGAAAGATAGCAAACAGTGGGTAAACAAATTACTATTGGGCAATTGATAGAACCTTAAATAATTATGACGATATGCAGGCAATGATCATTACATAGGCATCATGTCCAAGATTAGTAGACCGACTCCTGCCTGCATCTACTAATATTACTCCACACATCGACCGCTATCCAGCATGCATCTAGTGTATTAAGTTCATGGAAAAAGGAGTAATGCAATAAGAATGATGACATGGTGTAGACAAGATCCGTTTATCTATTGCGTAGATATAGATCCCATCTTTTTATCCTTAGTAGCAATGATACATACGTGTTGGTTCCCTTTTCTATCATTGGGATCAAGCACCGTAAGATCGAACCCACTACCAGGCACCTCTTCCCATTGCAAGATAAATAGATCAAGTTGTCCAAACAAAACCCAAATATCAGAGAAGAAATACGAGGCTATAAGAGATCATGCATATAAGCGATCAAAGAAACTCAAATAACTTTCATGGATATAAGAAGATATGACTAATCATAAACTCAAAGTTCATCAGATCCCAACAAACACACCGCAAAAGAGTTACATCATATGGATCTCCAGGAGACCATTGTATTGAGAATCAAGAGAGAGAGAGAGAGAGATGAAGCCATCTAGCTACTAACTTCGGGCCCGAAGGTCTACAAAGAACTACTCACGCATCATCGGAGAGGCACCAATGGAGGTGGTGAACCCCATCAGAGATGGTGTCTAGATTGGATCTAGTGGTTCTGGACTCTGCGGCCGCTGGTTGAATATTTTGTCGACTCCCCTAGGGTTTTGGGAATATTTGGGTATTTATAGAGCAAAGAGGCAGTCCGGGGGGCACCCGAGGTGGGCACAACCCACCAGGGCGCGCCTAGGCCTCCTGGTGTGCCCTGGTGGGTTGTCCCCTCCTCGGGAATCCCCCCAGGTGCAACCAGGGCCCAACTTGTTCCTTCTGGTCCATCAAAAATCTCCGTGAATTTTCGTGGCATTTGGACTCCGTTTGATATTGATTTTCTGCGATGTAAAAACACGGAAAAAACAGGAACTGGCACTTGGCACTATGTCAATAGGTTAGTTCCAACAAATGATATAAAATGACTATAGAATGATTATAAAACATCCAAGATTGATAATAGATACATTGGAGATGTATCAGACATTGCTATGCTTCCCTATCGTCCCAATATGGGTCCTGACATAGGCCGCTTCAGCCTGGATGATTAGTCCTACGTTGGTCTCGAGATTGACAGTAGTTGGCCCTTACCAGAGAATCACTTTTGGTTCAAAGCAAGTGTTTCCAACACCGACGAGTGGTTGAGCTAAAGTTCATTTCATCGGTTTGTTATTTGTTGTGTGAGAAAAACTTTACTTTACTAGAATGTTTTGTTGGAAATGATCTATAATCCAACGTGTATCCTTATTGTCGTTGTAGGTTGATGACTTGTTGTATGTAATCAATGGTACATTTGCATATGCGTCCATCAACTCATGCCTGCTAGTGGTGTCCATATGAACAATGCTAGTGATTTTAGTTGCAAAAATTAGATAGTGCTAGTGATTTTTAGCTGCATATTTTGACAAATCGCAATGTTACAAGGTTGAAAAATGGCAATTTTACTAGATAAACAAATGTCAATCTTTCCAGTTTGACAAATGGCAACATACCCAAAATGACAGATGCAAATCTTACCCAATTTTTTCTACGTGGTTGCACATGGGTCATGCAAAACAACCATTTGCGTTGAAGGGATGCACAAATCCTGCACTGTGAGGGAAGAGCATAGTTCTCACTTTGCATACGGGTGTTCAATCTAAAATGTTTGCGATAAAGAGCTACAGAAATCCTACTCGGCACATTTTCCCTTAGCTTCTGGGGGAAGCTGTCGGTTTGCATATGGGTGTTCTAACTAAAACGTTTGCGATGAGTGTTTCATATTTAAAAACCATTGACGTTTTTTAAAGAAAAGTGTTTGATAAGTCTGTACATTAAGAGAGAAAAACACAAGTTCGTTCAAACCATATCTTTCATTCAGTCACACTGCGAATTTATATTCATATGATTGAGAATTCGAGATACAGTATTAAACCCCCAAAAGAACTATTTCCGGCGGTGGCGGAGGCGGCGTGTCGCGCCGTCGTTGTCGTTGTCGTTCTCCGGGACGCCGTTGTTGAAGTCTTGAAGGCAGCACAAAATGTTCTTCACTAGTAAATCAAACATCATGTTGTCGCGCGGTCGACGGGCGGGGAGCGGGAGGACGGCAACTGGCGCCGCTGAAAGGTAGAGGTCGACGGCAGTGTCCCATGCCACTGAGGAGGGCACGCGCACGGGCACGGGCGCGGCGGGTGCAGCCAAACGCACGGGGACCAGCACCGCGGTGGGTAGAGGGGCGTGCATGAGCAGGGGCACAGGCGCGACGGATGCAGCCAAACGCACGGGGGCCGGCGCCACGGTGGGTGGAGGGGCGCACACGAGCACGAGCACGGGCGCTGGCGCTGGCATGTACATGAGCTCGCGCGGGTCCGCGGAGACCTCGCTGACGCCCGCGGCTTCTAGCTCTGCGATAGTGCTCGGCGACCAGCCCATCAATGCTACGGGGATCATCGCTGGCGCGGGCGCGGGGATGGGAGCTGGGATGGAAGCGGGGGCAGCAACCACCGTGGCCAGCTCATTCTGGGCCATGTCCATGAGGCCCCATTCCTCCTTATTTTCTATCTCCTCCGGCTCGGAGTCGACTTCACCAAACTTGAAGACTAGTGGCAAATGATCATTCTGCGCCATGGCGTTGGTGGAGGTCTGCGTGAGGGAGGGGAATGGGAGGCGAACAGTAAGGCCTCCCGTATTAAACAGCGGCTCGGGCGCCATTAATGGAGAGGAAGGTGGGCGGCCATGGAAGTCAAAGGGCTCGCTTCCCAGTGAGCCTGCGTAGTGTACAGCTCGCATGCTTCCCGGTGAGCATTGGAGGACAGCTTGCACGCCTCTCGGTCAGCATGCGCACCGGACTCCGCTCGCACACCTCCCGTTCAGCCAAGGTCAAGCAGTTGTCCGCACAGCACCTCCTATAGCCATTAAAATGAAGACACGTGGCGTCATGTGAATGGTTAACAGAACGCACACGGTTTGAATTATACAACCGTTTGAGATATTAAAGTGGCAGCTATTTTTTCAAAGTACTACTATGCATGCCCCTAGGGGGATAGATTGGTAGGAAAATACGATCGTTCATCCCCGACCGCCACTCATAAGGAAAGCAATCAAAGAACACCCCATGCTTCAAATTTGTCACACAATGTTTACCATACGTGCATGCTATGTGACTTGCAAACCTCAACACAAGTATTTCTCAATTTCCCAACTACCCACTAGCACGACTCTAATATCACCACCTTTATATTGCAAAACTATTGCAAGGAACCAAACATATCATATTCAGTTATCTACAAGTTTTATGTAGGATTTTATGACTAACCATGTGAGTGACCAATTCTTGTCATCTCTCTAAATAGATATAAGTGAAGCAAGAGAGTTTAATTCTTTCTACAAAAGATATGCCCACGCTCTAACAAATATAATTGAATCAAAAGAGCATTCTATAAATGGCGGTTTTCTATGTGAAGAGAAACATGCAATCCAAACTTCAAAAGATATAAGTGAAGCACATGAAGCATTCTATAAAGACATACTCAAAAGATATAAGTGAAGTGCAAAGAGAATTCTATAAATCAACCAAGGATTATATCATACCAGCATGGTGCATAAAAGAAAAGTGGAAACTAAATGCAAAAGACGCTCCAAGATTTACGCATATCATGTGAAGAATAAAAATATAGCTCCAAGTGAAATTACCGATGATTGTTAGAAGAAAGAGGGGATGCCTTTCGGGGCATCCCCAAGCTTGGTTGCTTGGGAGTCCTTGAATATTTCCTTGGGGTGCCTCGGGCATCCCCAAGATTAGGATTTTGCCACTCCTTATTCCTTCATCCATCATGATCTCTCCCAAAACTTGAAAACTTCAATCACACAAAATCTAATGCCCTCGATGTGGCTATATCTCCTACGTGTCGAAGCACGACTTAGAGGCATAACCGCATTGAAAGCAATGTCGCAAGTAAGGTAATCTTCACAACAACCCATGTAAATAAATAATAGGGGAAAAGGATACATAGTTGGCTTACACTCACCACGTCACATAAATACATGAATAACATTACAATCATCTAATACACTCATGGTCCGACTACGGTACCAAAATAAAGATCAACCCCCACATGCGACACGGTCCCCGATCGCCCCAACTGGGCACCACTACTGATCATCTGGGAAAGACACATAGTAACGACGAGAGTCTTCATCAAACTCCCACTTGAGCTCAAGCGCATCGTCTGGAATGGTATCATCGGTCCCTGCATCTGGTTTGGAAGTAATCTATGAGTCACGGGGACTTAGCAATCTCGTACCCTCGCGATCAAGACTATTTAAGCTTATAGGTAAGACAAGGTATGGTGTGGAGCTGCAGCAAGCGACTAGCATATATGGTGGCTAACATACGCAAATGAGAGCGAGAAGAGAAGGCGAAAGCACGGATGAACAACTATGATCAAGAAGTGATCCTAGAACAACCTACGTCAAACATTACCCCAACACCGTGTTCACTTCCCGGACTCCGCCGAGAAGAGACCATCATGGTTACACACGCGGTTGATTCATTTTAATTAAGTTAAGTTTCATGTTATCTACAACCGGGCATTAACAAATTCCCTTCTGCCCATAACCGCGGGCACAACTTTCGAAAGTTCAAATCCCTGCAGGGGAGTCCCAACTTAGCCCATCACAAGCTCTCACGATCAACGAAGGATATTCCTTCTCCCAAGACATTCCAATCAGACTCGGCATCCAGGTTACAAGACATCCTCGACAATGGTAAAACAAGTGCAGCAACACCACCCGAATGTGCCGACAAATCCCGATAGGAGCTGCACATATCTCGTTCTCAGGGCACACTCAGATTGTCCAAACTTCTGGTAGGCCAGCCCAGAGTTGCCCCTGGTGTCCACCGGCGGCTGACGAGGTGGACCAACACTCAGAGGAGCACTGGCCCGAGGGGGTTTAAATAAAGATGACCCTTGGGCTCCGGAAACCCAAGGGAAAAAGAGGCTAGGTGGCAAATGGTAAAACCAAGGTTGGATATTGCTGGAGGAGTTTTATTCAAGGCGAACTGTCAAGGGGTTCCCATTATAACCCAACCGCGTAAGGAACGCACAATCTGGGAACATAACACCGATATGACGGAAACTAGGGCGGCAAGAGTGGAACAAAACACCAGGCATAAGGCAGAGCCTTCCACCCTTTACCAAGTATATAGGTGCATTAAGATAAACAAGATAATATGGTGATATCCCAACAATAAACAATGTTCCAACAAGGAACAGTCTCCAATCTTCACGTGTAACTAGCAACGCTATAAGAGGGGCTTGAGCAAAGCGGTAACATAGCCAAACAACGGTTTGCTAGGACATGGTGGGTTAGAGGTTTGACATGGAAATATGGGAGGCATGATAAGCAAGTGGTAGGTATCGTAGCATAGGCATAGCAAAAGAGCGATCATCTAGCAAGCAAAGATAGAAGTGATTTCGAGGTATGATCATCTTGCCTGCAAAGTTATCAGAGTTGACTTGATACTCGTAAGCGAACTCAACAGGCTCCTCATTCACAAACTCGTCTCCCGGCTCTACCCAAACAAGAACAAGAAGCAAACGGAACACAATCAACCACGTGCAATGCTCAAACAACATGATGCAAACATGGTATGATATGCGGGATGCGATATGTGATGCATATGCATGATTTGACAAGGAAAGATTGAACCTGGACTCAACTTAGAAATCCAAGAGTGCCACTGGAAATGTGAGGTGATTTCGGTTGAAATTGATATAAAGATCATCGGAATCGGATGCACGGGTTGGAAATGGCAAACAAAACAAATATGGCACCGGTCTGCGATAAACAGCAAGTGACCAACTAAATGCATCAAGATAAATATGCTACAACACTCAAACATGACAAAAAAATACATGACAGGGATCCACTCATGATGCTTGGAAAAAGATGAACACTGAGCTACGGCTAATTCATCCATTAACAGGTTCAAACAAGCATGGCAAAAGTGCAAACAATAACAGGTTTCAGACTTGTGAAATTAACACAAGTCTAGAATTTATCATCAGGAAGCACACTTTAGAGCATGAAAACTACAAGCTACAGGAACTTAACATGGCAAAGCAAGGCATGGCAAAAAGCTACTCAAAGCACTTAACAAAAGTCCCTTAGTGACCTTGAGCCAAAAGGGATCAAAAAATACAATTGCAAGCATGTGAACATGGCAAAAACATAAACAGATTCAGACTTAGTGAAAAACTGGAGCATGCAAATCAGTTAACGAGTAGGCATGTTTACGAGCTCGATGCACTCACTACAGAGCATGGCATGACAAACTAAGCATACAGCCATCAAGAATACATGGCATAGAAGCTAGACATGGCAAGAACAACAACATAGCATGCACGGATGAATAGCAACATCCTTGGCAAAATCGCTAAACATGTCAACAATCTGCCCGGATCACTTTATAGCAAAAGTAGAGCTCGATTGACTCAAGCTAGGTTGCTCCATAAATGCAAACAAAGACATGGATGGATAGAGCACCACAATAGTAACAAAACATCCTTATTGATCATCCTCAAAAGAGGCACGGATCACTAGGAAACAACATGAACATATGGCATAACAACAAAATCAGGATAAAGAGGCAGGGATCTAAGTCCCTGAAATCAGCATTACCGATTACGCTACTTTGCAAGCTTGTGCTAGTCACCACAAATATCACAAAAATACATGGCATACACCGCTGTAAAGATGGCATGGCATATAACAAAACACATGTAGAGCTCAGGATCATAGCATGCACACATTAATCATGGCAAAAATGACAAAATGCTATTTGCTGAAACAGATCTGACAAATTCATCACATATCCCTCTTCCAACAGCATTTCGGGCATCAAGATGAGCTCAAATGAAAATGATGCAATGAGTTGAAATGATGTACTCACCGAGGCGAACATTTTGATATGCTACACGCATGAATCGGATCTACGATGAGAGAGTTATGACATGCCAAAGTTTGCAAAAAAATTAGGGTTTGGGGATGAAAAAGTCAACCCTCGCGGATCTGGATCTGGCGCGGTTACTGTAGCAGCATGCTTCCTGAAGCTCGCCGGCCGGAGTTGTGGTCGACGGCAGCTGGAGCTCGGAGGAGGGGCCGGAGAAGAGGAAGCCGCGGTGGCGGCGGCCACCGGCGATGAGGCGCCGCGGGGCGGCGAAGGGCCGTCGCGGCGAAGGTCGCCGGAGCAAGGGGCTCCGCTCCCTGGCGCGGGCGCCGGCGAGGTAGGCCGCGGCGGCGGTCGGCGTCGGGGGCGGTGGTCGGCGGAGGAGACAAGAGGCGCGGGCGGCGCGGCTAAGGACCGGGCAGCGGGGAAGAGGCGCGGGGCGGCGGAGCAGATCTGGGCCGCGGGGGCCGGTTGTGGGCTCCCGCGGGCCGTGGTGGCGGGCGGCGAAGTGGGGCTCCGGGCGGGACAGGTGGCGCACAGTGGTTGGCGGCGGCGATCTCGTCCGGCGTGGGCGGACATGTCCGCGCGTGGAGAGGGATTTTCTAGGGTTTTGGAAGGAGGGGATCCGGGATTTCGAGAGGGGATGCCTTTTTATAGGTAGGGGGAGCTAGGAAGCGCCAAATGAGGTGCGGTTTGCGGCCACGCGATTGTGATCGAAGCTCTAGATGATGGAGCAGGTTTTGGTGGGTTTTGGGCCAAATTGGAAGGGTGTTGGGCTGCAACACACACGAGGCCTTTTCGGTCCCTCGGTTAACCGTTGGAGTATCAAACGAAGTCCAAATGGCACGAAACTTGACAGGCGGTCTACCGGTAGTAAACCAAGGCCACATGACAAGTCTCGGTCCAATCCGAAAATGTTTAACCCCCACACACGAAAAGAGGTAGAAAGGACCACCGGGTGACATAGGAGCACCGGAATGCAAAACGAACAACGGGGAAAATGCTCTGATGCATGAGACGAACACGTATGCAAATGCAATGCACATGATGACATGATATGAGATGCATGACAAAGACAACAACACACGGAGACAAAAACCCGACAATGACGAAATGAAATAACTTAGTGCCGGAAACGGCAAGAGTTGGGATACATATAAGGTAAATTACATCCGGGGTGTTACACAAAACTTCAACAGAAAACTCAGTAAGATCCGTTACATTAATAAAGCAAAGCACTACTCTAAGTATTGTTGCAAAACAATTCATATTTTGTTTTTGAATCGTAGATATTGTAATGTAACTTTTCCATGGCTTAATCCACGGATAGAAATCGATAGTTTCATTAAAACAAGCAAACTATGCATCAAAAACAGAATCTGTCTTAAACAGGACAATCTGTAGTAATCTGAACATTCACCATACTTCTGGTACTCCACAAATACTGAACAAATTATGAAAAATAAACAATTTGTATAGAAATACAGTGCAAAAGGTTTCGGAACTGTTTGACGTTCCATTAAAAAAATGAAAAATCACGCACTACAGCCAAAGTTTCTGTTCTGCACTGCACAAACCAACAAGCAATGTAAACATCCTAAAGGCAAATTTTGGCACATTATTTTTATAATACAATGTAATTGTACAAGGGGATAATTATTTCTGTTGAAAAGTTTCTGTAATCAAGATTCACAAAGTTTCCGTGAGCATGAACTAAGTTCAAGGAGCTCCCCCACTTCAACAATGCTTGTCTTTCTCACTTTCACTTTCCTTTTTGAAAAGTTTTGGGTTCCCCTCTTTATTTTTTGTTTTTAACCTATATAAAGCACTTAACAAAAATAAATGACTCTTAAAACTTCCGGGTTGTCTCCCTCGCAGCGCTTTCTTTAAAGCCATTAAGCTAGGCATATAGTGCTCAAGTAATGGATCCACCCGGATCCCAAGGTATATCAAAGCCAATTTTAATTAACAATGATTTGTGATTTAGTAGTGAGCACAAAGTAACATATATCATGCAACAACGAAGTCTAACTCTCTTCCCATGCATCGTCATGTCATAAAAGAACAATTCATGCACACATAGTAAAGGCCAATGCATAGTATAAACAGTTTCTTGCAATTTTATCACATTGGAAACATGGAGAGGCGGAGATGTAGTTCCTCTCTCATAATAAGTGCAAGTAGGAGCAGCAAGCACATGCATATTACATTCATTAAAATCATCATGTGCAACGGTAAAATGCAACCCATCAACATAATCCTTAATAAGAGCAAACTTCTTCGTTATAGTGTAGTTTGGAGAATTCAAAAAGATAATAGGACTATTATGTGTGGGTGCAATAGCAACAATTTCATGTTTAACATAAGGAACTATAGCAAGTTCATCACCATAAGAATCATTCATATTGGCATCATGGCTACAAGCATAGCAAGCATCAAGTTCATCAAAAGGGGTATTTCAAAAGAATCAACGGGGTCGTAACAATCATCATAGCAATTATCCTTCGGTAAGAATGAAGGGACATTAAATAATGTATGAGTTTGAGAGTAACTCTCATTAGAAGGTGGGCACGGGTAGCTAATCCGATCTTCCTCCTTTTGTTCTTCGCTCTCCTCATCATCTTTTTCATCCAATGAGCTCACAGTTTCATCAATTTCTTCTTACATAGACTCCTGCAAAATATTAGTCTCTTCTTGGACAACGGAGGAGTCCTCAATATATGGTTTAACATAGGCATTAGAAGCATAATTATCATAACAATATTTAAGTATGGCAAAATTTTCAGATTTCTAAAGAGTAGCATCATACTTTTCAATCAAAGAAGCAATTTCATAAGCACCCGTAAAAGCAACAAATTCTTCAATTTGTTAAAGATCATAGTAATTATAAACACCCTTAGCATACGAAGATATGATTCTGTTATCACTAAACTCACATTGGTAGGGAAGGTGTTTCTTAGGGTTTTCAGAACAACAAGTAACATCATATATTTCACATAAATTCCAAGCATAGCATTGCAAACGATGAATTTGATCCAGTAAAAGTTTGCCTTTTTGAGATAAGCGGTGTCGCACATAAGAAGCATGTTCATCTAAAGATTTGCCCTCAACTAAGCTAGTTGGGGTTTCAGCACGAGCACACAGGGATCAAAGATGATCCAAGTAAAAAGCTTCAGTAGTGTGATAGATTTTGAGTGGTTCTTCAACCATTGGTTTAGTAGGTACAACTATTTTTTTTGGTATTTTGCATTTCCTACCCATAACTAAAGATAGAAAACAACTAAGAACAGCAAATAAAAATTACTTAGTGATAAAGCAAACAAGCACACACGAGAATATTCACCCCACGGTATAACTCCCCAACAACGGCGCTAGAAAAAGGTCTTGATAACCCACAAGTATAGGGGATTAATTGTAGCCTCTTTCGATAAGTAAGAGTGTCGAACCCAACGAGGAGCTAAAGGTAGAACAAATATTCCCTCAAGTTCTATCGACCATCGATACAACTCTACGCATGCTTGACGTTCGCTTTACCTAGAACAAGTATAAAACTAGAAGTACTTTGTAGTTGTTTTTGGATAGGTTTGCAAGATGGTAAAGAGCACGTAAATAAAAAGTAGGGGCTGTTTAGATAAATACACAACTAAATTAGTTTTAGTAGAGAACTTTTTGTCACGAGAAAGTTATTTGTCCCTAGCCAATCGATAACTAGACCGGTAATCACTATTGCAATTTTATTTGAGGGAGAGGCATAAGCTAACATACTTTCTCTTCTTGGATCATATGCATTTATGATTGGAACTCTAGCAAGCTTCCGCAACAACTAAAGATCATTAAGGTAAAACCCAACCATAGCATTATAAGGCACCAAGTCCTCTTTATTCCCATACGCAAACAACCTACTTACTCGGGTCTGTGTTTCTAGCACTCATGCCACCCACCATAAGAAAATCATGAACATATTGCAAACCCTACAGAGGGGACCCCTCACGCTTGCGCGGCATGGAGAGCACCATAGGACAGCACCAATAATAAAACATGCAACTCAAGCCAATCATGATCATCAATTAACCCATAGGGCAAAACAGATCTACTCAAACATCATAGGATAGCCATACATCATTGGGAAATAATATATAGCGTTGAGCACCATGTTTAAGTAGAGATTACAGTGGGTAAAATAGGGGTTACACCGCTGCATAGAGGGGGGAGAGTTGGTGATGATGGCGGTGAAGTTGTTGGTGTAGATTGCGGTGATGATGATGGCCCCGGCAGTGTTCCGGCGCCACCGGGAGAGAGGGGGAGAGAGCCCCCCCTTCTTCTTCTTCTTCCTTGACCTCCTCCCTAGATGGGAGAAGGGTTTCCCCTCTGGTCCATGTCCTCCATGGCATGGGAGGGGCGAGAGCCCCTCCGAGATTGGATATGTCTCTTTGTCTCTCTCTGTTTCTGCGTTCCCTGATTCTGCCCTTTCACAGTTTCTTAAATTCCCGGAGATCCATAACTCCGATTGGGCTGAATTTTGACACGATTTTTATCCGGATATTAGCTTTCTTGCGGCGGAAGAAGGGCACCAACTGCCATACGGGGTGGCCACGAGGGCCCAGGGCGCGCCTAACCTCCTGGGGCGCGCCCCCTACCTCGTGGCCCCCTCGGGCATCGTCTCGCGTTGATTCTTCTTCCCAAAAATCACATAAATTCCAAAAAAATCTCCGTCAGTCTTTATCCCGTTTGGACTCTGTTTGATATGGATTTTCTGCGAAACAAAAACATGCAACAAATAGGAACTGGCATTGGGCACTGGATCAATATGTTAGTCCCAAAAATAGTATAAAAAGTTGCCAAAAGTATATGAAGGTTGTATAATATTGGCATGGAACAATCAAAAATTATAGATACGACGGAGACGTATTAGCATCCCCAAGCTTAATTCCTGCTCATCCTCGAGTAGACAAATGATAAAAAAGATAATTTTTGATGTGGAATGCTACCTAGCATAATCTTGATCATGTAATCTAATCATGGCATGAATATTAAGACACGAGTGATTCAAAGCAATAGTCTATCATTTGACATTAAGACAATAATACTTCGAGCATACTAATAAATCAATCATGTCCTCTCAAAATAACATAGCCAAAGAAAGCTCATCCCTACAAAATCATATAGTTTTGCCATGCCTCATTTTTGTCACACAAAATGCTCCCATCATGCACAACCCTGATGAAAAGCCAAGCAATTGGTTCATACTTTTTAACGCGCTTCAGCCTTTTCAACCCTCATGCAATACATGAGCGTGAGCCATGGACATAGCACTATAGGTGGCATAGAATATGATGGTGGAGTTTGTGTGGAGAAGACAAAAAAGGAGAAAGTCTCACATCGACACGGCTAATCAACGGGCTACGGAGATGCCCATCAATTGATGTCAATGTGAGGAGTAGGGATTGCCATGCAACAGATGCACTAGAGCTATAAGTATATGAAAGCTCAAACTGAAACTAAGTGGGTGTGCATCCAACTTGCTTGCTCATGAAGACCTCGGGCATTTGAGGAAGCCCATCATCAGAATATACAAGCCAAGTTCTATAATGAAAATTCCCACTAGTATATGAAACTGATAACTCAATGAGACTCTCTATATGAAGAACATGGTGCTACTTTGAAGCACAAGTGTGGTAAAACGATAGTAACATTGTCCCTTCTCTCTTTTTCTCTCATTTTTTTGTTTTTTCTCCCTTTTTTGGTGGGCTCGTTTGGCCTCTTTTTTTATTTGGGCATCTTTGGCCTCTTTTATTTTGATAACCTCACATGGGACAATGTTCTAATAATGATGATCATCACACTTTTATTTACTTACAACTCAATATTATAACTCGATACTAGAACAAAGATATGACTCTATATGAATGCCTCCGACGGTGTACCAGGATGTGCAATGATCTAGCGTAGCAATGACATCAAAAAACAGACAATCCATGAAAACATCATGCTAGCTATCTTACAATCATGCAAAGCAATATGACAATAAATGCTCAAGTCATGTATATGATGATGATGGAAGTTGCATGGCAATATATCTCGGAATGGCTATGGAAATGCCATGATAGGTAGGTATGGTGGCTGTTTTGAGGAAGATATAAGGAGGTTTATGTGTGATAGAGCATATCGTATCACGGGGTTTGGATGCACCGGCGAAGTTTGCACCAACTCTTGAGGTGAGAAAGGGCAATGCACGGTACAGAAGAGGCTAGCAATGATGTAAGGGTGAGAGTGCATATACTCCTTGGACACAACATTAGTCATAAAGAACTCATATACTTATTGCAAAAGTTTATTAGCCCTCGAAGTAAAGTACTACTACGCATGCCCCTAGGGGGATAGATTGGTAGGAAAAGACCATCGCTCGTTCCCGACCGCCACTTATAAGGAAAGCAATCAAAGAACACCCCATGCTTCAAATTTTTCACACAACATTTACCATATGTGCATGCTACGGGACTTGCAAACCTCAACACAAGTATTTCTCAATTTCACAACTACCCACTAGCATGACTCTAACATCACCACCTTTATATCGCAAAACTATTAAAAGGAACCAAACATATCATATTCAGTGATCTACAAGTTTTATGTAGAATTTTATGACTAACCATGTGAATGACCAATTCTTGTCATCTCTCTAAGTAGATATAAGTGAAGCAAGAGAGTTTAATTCTTTCTACACAATATATGCCCACGCTCTAACAAATATAAGTGAAGCAAAAGCGCATTCTATAAATGGCAGTTTTCTATGTGAAGAGAAACAGGCAATCCAAACTTCAAAAGATATAAGTGAAGCACATGAAGCATTCTATAAAGCCATACTCAAAAGATATAAGTGAAGTGCAAAGAGCATTCTATAAATCAACCAAGGACTATATCATACCAGCATGATGCATAAAAGAAAAGTTAAAACTAAATGCAAAATATGCTCTAAGATTTACGCATATCATGTGACGAATAAAAATATAGCTCCAAGTGAAATTACCGATGATTGTTAGAAGAAAGAGGGGATGCCTTCCGGGGCATCCCCAAGCTTGGTTGCTTGGGAGTCCTTGAATATTTCCTTGGGGTGCCTCGGGCATCCCCAAGCTTAGGCTTTTGCCACTCCTTATTCCTTCATCCATCATGATCTCTCTCAAAACTTGAAAACTTCAATCACACAAAACTTCAATAGAAAACTCGGTAAGATCTGTTAGTATAATAAAGCAAAGCACTACTCTAAGTATTGTTGCAAACCAATTCATTTTTTGCATTTTAGCTACCGTAATATAAATTTTCCATGGATTAATCCACTGATAGAAACCGATAGTTTCATCAAAACAAGCAAACTATGCATCAAAAACAGAATCTGTTTTTTAAACAGGACAGTCTGTAGTAATCTAAACATTCACCATACTTCTGGCACTCCAAAAATACTGAAAAAATTATTAAAAATAAAAAAATTGTATATAAATACAGTGCAAAAAGTTTTAGAACTGTTTAACGTTCGAGTAAAAAATGTAAAATCACGCACTACATCCAAAGTTTCTGTTCTGCACCGCACAAACTAACAAGCAATGTAAACATCCTAAAGGCAAATCTTGGCACATTATTTTTATAATACAATAGAATTATACAAGGGTATAATTATTTTTTTTGAAAAGTTTCGGTAATCAAGATTCACAAAGTTTCCGTGAGCATGAACTAAGTTCAAGGAGCTCCCCCACTTCAACAATGCTTGTCTTTCTCACTTTCACTTTCCTTTTTGAAATGTTTTGGGTTCCCCTCTTTATTTATTTTTTGTTTTTAACCTATATAAAAGCACTCAACAGAAATAAATGACTCTCTAAAATTTCCGGGTTGTCTCCCTGGCAGCGCTTTCTTTAAAGCCATTAAGCTAGGCATATAGTGCTCAAGTAATGGATCCACCCGGATACCAAGGTATATCAAAGCCAATTTTAATTAACAATGATTTATGATTTAGTAGTGAGCACAAAGTAACATATATCATGCAACAACGAAGTCTAACTCTCTTCCTATGCATCGGCATGTCATAAAAGAACAATTCATGCACACATAGTAAAGACCAATGCATAGTATAAACAGTTTCTTGCAATTTTATCATATTGGAAACATGGAGAGGCGGAGATGTGGTTCCTATATCATAATAATTGCAAGTAGGTGCAGCAAGCACATGCATATTACATTCATCAAAATCATCATGTGCAACGGTAAAATGCAACCCAACAACATAATCCTTAATAAGAGCAAACTTTTCCGATATAGTGTAGTTTGGAGAATTCAAAAAGATAATAGGGCTATTATGTGTGGGTGCAATAGCAACAATTTCATGTTTAACATAAGGAACTATAGCAAGTTCATCACCATAAGCATCATTCATATTGGCATCATGGCTACAAGCATAGCAAGCATCAAGTTCATCAAAAAGGGGTATTTCAAAAGAATCAACGGGATCATAACAATCATCATAGCAATCATCCTTCGGTAAGAATGAAGGGACATTAAATAATGTATGAGTTGGAGAGTTACTCTCATTAGAAGGTGGGCACAGGTAGCTAATCCGATCTTCCTCCTTTTATTCTTTGCTATCCTCATCATCTTTTTCATCCAATGAGCTCACAGTTTCATCAATTCCTTCTTCCATAGACTCCTGCAAAATATTATTCTCTTCTTGGACAATGGAGGAGTCCTCAATATATGGTTTAACATAGGCATTAGAATCATAGTTATCATAACAATATTTAAGTATGGCAAAATTTTCAGATTTGTAAAGAGTAGCATCATACTTTTCAATCAAAGAAGCAATTTCATAAGCACCCTTAAAAGCAACAAATTCTTCAATTTGTTCAAAATCATTGTAATTATAAACACCCTTAGCATACAAAGATATGATTCCATTATCACTAAACTCACATTGGTAGGGAAGGTGTTTCTTAGGATTTTCAAAACAACAAGTAACATCATATATTTCACATAAATTCCAAGCATAGCATTGCAAAGGATGAATTTGATCCAATTAATGTTTGCCTTTTTGAGATAAGTGGTGTCGCACATAACAAGAATGTTCTTCTAAAGATTTGGCCTCATCTAAGCTAGTTGGGGTTTCAGCACGAGCACATAGGGATCAAAGATGATCCAAGTAAAAAGCTTCAGTAGTGTGATATATTTTGAGTGGTTCTTCAACCATTGGTTCAGTAGGTACAACTAATTTTTTTGGTATTTTGTGTTTCCTACCCATAACTAAAGATAGAAAACAACTAAGAACAACAAATAAAAATTACTTAGTGATAAAGCAAACAAGCACACACGAGAATATTCGCCCCACGCTATAACTCCCTGGCAACGGCGCCAGAAAAAGGTCTTGATAACCCACAAGTATAGGGGATCAATTGTAGCCTCTTTCGATAAGTAAGAGTGTTGAACCCAACGAGGAGCTAAAGGTAGAACAAATATTCCCTCAAGTTCTATCAACCACCGATACAACTCTTCGGACGCTTGACTTTCGCTTTACCTAGAACAAGTATAAAACTAGAAGTACTTTGTAGGTGTTTTTGGATAGGTTTGCAAGATAATAAAGAGCACGTAAATAAAAAGTAGGGGCTATTTAGATAAATACACAACTAAATTAGTTTTAGTAGAGAGCTCTTTGTCACGAGAAAGTTATTTGGCAAAAAAGAGAGAAGGGACAATGCTACTATCCTTTTACCACACTTGTGCTTCAAAGTAGCACCATGATCTTCATGACAGAGAGTCTCCTATGATATCACTTTCATATACTAGTGGGAATTTTTCATTATAGAACTTGGCTTGTATATTCCAATGATGGGCTTCCTCAAAATGCCCTAGGTCTTCGTGAGCAAGCGAGTTGGATGCACACCCACTTAGTTCCTTTTGTTGAGCTTTCATATACTTATAGCTTTAGTGCATCCGTTGCATGGCAATCCCTACGCACTCACATTGATATCTATTAATGCGCATCTCCATAGCTCGTTAGTACGCCTAGTTGATGTGAGACTATCTTCTCCCTTTTTGTCTTCTCCACAACCACCATTCTGTTCCACATATAGTGCTATATACATGGCTCACGCTCATGTATTGCGTGAAGATTGAAAAAGTTTGAGAACACCAAAAGTATGAAACAATTGCTTGGCTTGTCATCGGGGTAGTGCATGATTTAAATACTTTGTGTGATGAAGATAGAGAATAGCCAGACTATATGATTTTGTAGGGATAACTTTCTTTGGGCATGTTATTTTGAGAAGACATAATTGCTTAGTTAGTATGCTTGAAGTATTATTATTTTTATGTCAATATTAAACTTTTGTCTTTAATCTTTCGGATCTGAATATTCATACCACAATTAAGAGAATTACATTGAAATTGTGCCAAGTAGCATTCCACATCAAAAATTCTGTTTTTATCAATTACCTACTTGAGGACGAGCAGGAATTAAGCTTGGGGATGCTTGATACGTCTCCAACGTATCTATAATTTTTTATTGTTCCATGCTATATTATATTCTGTTTTGGACATTATTGGGCTTTATTATACACTTTTATATTATTTTTGGGACTAACCTACTAACTGGAGGCCCACCCCAGAATTGCTGTTTTTTGGCCTATTTTAGAGTTTCACAGAAAAAGAATATCAAATGGAGTCCAAACGGAATGAAACCTTCGGGAACGTGATTTTTGGAACGAACATGATCCAAAGGACTTGGACCCTATGTCAAGAAAGCAACCAGGAAGGCACGAGGTAGCGGGCACGCCTACGCCCCCAGGCGCGCCCTCCACCCTCGTGGGGCCCACGTTGCTCCACTGACGTACTTCTTCCTCCTATATATACCTACGTACCCCCAAACAACCAGATACGGAGCCAAAACCCTAATTCCACCACCGCAACCTTCTGTACCTGTGAGATCCCATCTCAGGGCCTTTTTCGGAGCTCCGCCGGAGGGGGCATCGATCACGGAGGGCTTCTACATCAAAACCATAGCCTCTCCGATGATGTGTGAGTAGTTTACCTCAGACCTTCGGGTCCATAGTTATTAGCTAGATGGATTCTTCTCTCTTTTTGGATCTCAATACAATGTTCTCCCCCTCTCTAGTGGAGATCTATTCGATGTAATCTTCTTTTGCGATGTGTTTGTTGAGACCGATGAATTGTGGGTTTATGATCAAGTTTATCTATGAACAATATTTTAATCTTCTCTGAATTCTTTTATGTATGATCGGTTATCTTTGCAAGTCTCTTCGGATTATTAGTTTGGTTTGACCTACTAGATTGATCTTTCTTGCAATTGGAGAAGTGCTTAGCTTTGGGTTCAATCTTGCGGTGTCCTTTCCCAGTGACAGTAGGGGCAGCAAGGCACGTATTGTATTGTTGCCATCGAGGATAACAAAGACGAGGTTTATATCATATTGCATGATTTTATCCCTCTACATCATGTCATCTTCCTTAAAGCGTTACTCTGTTCTTTTGAACTTAATACTCTAGATGCATGCTGGATAGCGGTCGATGTGTGGAGTAATAGTAGTAGATGCAGACAGGAGTCGGTCTACTTGTCTCGGACGTGATGCCTATATACATGATCATACCTAGATATTCTCATAATTATGCTCAATTCTATCAATTGCTCAATAGTATTTTGTTTACCCACTGTAATACTTATGCTCTCGAGAGAAGCCACTAGTGAAACCTATGGCCCCCGGGTCTATTTTCTATCATATTAATCTTCCATCAATAAGCTATGTCTTGCACCGTTTTTATTTTGCTTTTTTACTTTGCATCTTTATCATAAAAATACCAAAAATATTATCTTATCATATCTATTAGATCTCACTTTCGTAAGTGACCGTGAAGGGATTGACAACCCCTTTATTGCGTTGGTTGCGAGGATTTTATTTGTTTGTGTAGGTGTGAGGGACTCGTGTGTGGCCTCCTACTGGATTGATACCTTGGTTCTCAAAAACTGAGGGAAATACTTACGCTACTTTGATGCATCACCCTTTCCTCTTCAAGGAAAAACCAACGCAGTGCTCAAGAGGTACCATTAAGCGTGCGGACCCTACGGGTTCGAGAACTATGTAGACATGACCGAGACACGTCTCTGGTTAATTACCAATAACAGAACCTGGATATTCATATTGGCTCCCGCATATTCTACAAAGATCTTTATCGGTCAAACCGCATAACGACATACTTTGTTCCCTTTGTCATCGGTATGTTACTTGCCCGAGATTTGATCATCGTTATCTCAATACCTAGTTCAATCTCATTACCGACAAGTCTCTTTACTCATCCTGTAATGCTACATCCCGTAACTAACTCATTAGCTACATTGCTTGCCAGGCTTATAGTGATGTACATTACCGAGAGGGCCCAGAGATACCTCTCCGACAATCGGAGTGACAAATCCTAATCTCAATCTATGCCAACTCAACAAACACCATTGGAGACACCTGTAGAGCACCTTTATAATCACCCAGTATTCGGGAGTTGCATGATCTCTTAGTTATAGGAACATGTATAAGTTATGGAGAAAGCAATAGCAACAAACTAAACGATTATCGTGCTAAGCTAACGGATGGGCCTATCATTCTCTAATGATGTGATCCCGTTAATCAAATGACAACTCATATCTATGCTCAGGAAACATAACCATCATTGATTCAACGAGCTAGTCAAGTAGAGGCATACTAGTGACACTCTGTTTGTCTATGTATTCACACATGTACTAAGTTTCCGGTTAATACAAATCTAGCATGAATAGTAAACATTTATCATGATATAAGGAAATATAAATAACAACTTTATTATTGCCTCTAGGGTATATTTCCTTCAAGGCCTACATGCAAGAGCTCCGCCAGCAGCACCCGAAGCTCGTGGAGGCGGAGAGGGCGATCTTTGATGGCGCGGAGGGCGGCGAGGTTATCGCACCCTCCTTCGATGAAGAGGTCGAAGGCGGCGAGGACGGCGACGCGGAGGGCGGCGAGGTTATCGCGCTCTCCTCCAATGACGAGGTCGAAGGCGACAACGGTGGCGGCGCGGAGGGCATCGAGGTGGGCCTCGAGGACGAGGAGATTGACGTTGACGAGTGGAGGAGTGCCTTCCCCAATGACCCCAACGATGGTACCAGCCTGGACCCGGCTCGCGGCACACCGTACATGACGAGGAAGGATTGGCTCGACCTCTACTTCGACCGAAAGTAGTTTAGCTTAGTTTAAATTTATGTTTTATGTTTGGTTATGCAAAACTATCTATGTTTATGTTTGAATGCATGCTACTTTCGGTTGAACCTACTTTGAACTTGATCAAATTGAAGTTTACAACATTAAGTTTAGGGGATCGACTAGAAAAGGCCAAAAGTTGCTGGAGTATATATATATATATATATATCCACTAAGGGTTTTAGTCCTTTAACTTTTTAAGGATCGCCTAGAGATGTACTTATGACTGGTTTATTTCAGATCTTCACAATGTGATGCTCTATATGTGCAACTATTTGCCGCGCAGTTCAATTTCATCAATAACAGTTTCAACAATACCACTATGAATTACGATATTTGGTTGTTGTTAAGGATATTGCAGTTAACATGCCTTTTCGTTTTTCAATTGTTGTTTAGCAACATGCACTGTACTGAATGACTAAGTATGCAATCCCAAGCTACATAGCAACAAGGAAGAGTGTTACCTTAATGTTCTGATGATGTCTAGATATACATGTAATAAAATTTTATATAATGGGATGGAGGGAGTGTTGTACTACATCATTTTTCAATTGTTGTTTAGCTTCTAATATTAACTTGGTTCTTTTAGGTACATATATCATTGCCAAAGATCCACACTTCGACCCTTTCTGCGTATGGGGCAATGAGATATCCATGAAGCAGCATCAAGTGAGGAAAGTGATAAAGATTGTTATTAAAATGGGTCAAAAGATGTCAATCGAACTATTTGTTTACACTTTATGCAAGACAACAGTGAACTGCAGGATGGTAAGTAAGAACCCTGTGGCCTTCTTTTTATTGCCCGTAATGAGTTGTGTTAGATGACAATATCTGAATCTTTTTTTCTTTTGCAGTGGATCCTGAAGCAGTTTACTCAAGATTACCTCTCAAACTACATGATTGGCGGCCGGCCATCACAAAGGGTTGGACTAGAGTCCTACATGCCTTCTGCATCCAGGAGAGCACAATAGGGCCATTCCGCTTCACCTTGTTCAACAACTGGAATGTCTGTTGCCTCTTTCTTTACCATCTGTAATAGTACAAGTATAGAACCCTGGTTTATCATTCTTTATTTGGTGCTTATGTAATTCTTAAACATATGTACCTGTGAATCGAATAATGCATTGCTTGTTTGAACCTGATGGATATAAATAAAGCTATAGCCTACTTTCAAATTTAAATTAGGTACAATTTTAAATAGTAGCAATTAAGTTAGGGCTAAATTATTGTGTGCATGTCATTATGGCACACACGGTTGGTAAAACACAAACGTTTGCGATATACACCATAATCCGAGATGGTTCACAGAGAGGAAACGTGTGCAAGCATGCACACAGTTTAAATTAGGTACAATTTTAAATAGTAGCAATTAAGTTAGGGCTAAATTACGGTGTGCATGTCATTATGGCACACACGGTTGGTAAAACACAAACGTTTGCGATATACACCATAATCCGAGATGGTTCACAGAGAGGAAACGTGTGCAAGCATGCACACAGTTGTCGTTTGCAAAGCGTGTGTGATGTCAGACACTATCACATACTGTCGGGGATATACCCCGCGGTGTAACCCGGCCGGATGTATGACCCGATCAGACTTGGCGACTCAATGGTGACCTGCCCTGACCCGGCGACTAACTAGTAACCTGCCTAGAGTTGGTGGCTCGTTGGTGACCCGGCAGGCGGGTCAGAAGAGCGACAAGACTCGGTGGCCCAGAAGGCCGGCTCATGTTATGGTGGTCCAGTTTAAGGCATAAGGAATATTCTCTTACAAAGGGAGCAAGACTAGGATTCCACTTGTAATAGAGTAGTACTAGTCCTACTAGGACTCCACATGTAACCCGCCCCTCCAACTTATATAGGGAGGGACAGGGCACCCCAAGAGGGACAAGCTCCACAAGTTTGACAAGTTAGGTTTAGACAGACAAGTTAATAGCTCTCAAGATAGAGCACCTTTGTAATCATGATCATCATCTTCAATATCAATGAAGTAGGATGTAGGCTTTTACCTCCACCTTGAGGGGCCGAATCTGGGTAAAACCTTGCGTCTCTCAATTCCGACCAACCCCTTCAAGCTACTACATGGATGTGTTGGCCTCACGACTAAGTCCTGACACAAAGGACATCAGCCGTGACAAATCCACGACAGTTGGCGCCCACCGTGGGGCTCGCGCATGGTGGTGTTGAGTTCTTGGAGGGATCTCTCCCAAGGATCGAGAGGTTTGCAATTTTCAGGATGAAGAAAGACCCGGTTTGAAAATATCTACATCAGCGTCAAGTTCATCAACCCAGATTTATATTTCGTGAGATTCAAGGTTCAGGAGAAATTAGGGTTTGGGTTGTGATGTGTTTACTGCTGCAAGTCGCCGAGACCAACCAGTCAAATCGCTGGAGTCCTCATTGTCCTCTAATCGACCAATCAAGAGGCACACGCACAAAGGAATCGGACCAGCTGCGGTGTCCTCAAAACAATGGGAAGACACCTCTGTTCGTACAAGACAACATTAGCAATCGTACTACTTCAATTAGTACTCTGCCACGTAATGGTCAGGTTGATCTACAACTCCAAAAACATTATTGGCCAAAACTGCTACATGGGGAAGCGACCAGATCAGAACTGCCTTGGCAAATTCATATAGAAAATATATACTACCAATAAGACTGAAGCTCTCATGTGGTCAGACAATCCATCACGGTACTAGATGTTGTTGCTAGTACGCAAGCAGCCAAAAGACAAAACATGAGGGATTAGCGAAGTCAGACAATGGGAATCGACCTTGCCTTCATGGCCTTGCCCTGCCGCTTGCTTCGGACCAAGCAATCTCAAGTCTCCGCCTTGGAGTCTGTTCCGAGTCACTGCCGGCCTCTTCGCTCCGCCCGCCACTGGAGCACCTCGGAGCCGCGCTGAGCCGCCCCGGACTCGACTTACCATCTGCAAGGCAGGCCTCGCTTCGCCTCCTGCGTGAGCCGCTGCTTCCACCTCATCCACAGTTGTGACCCACCGCTGGTGCGCCGCCCCCGAGCAACTCCACCCCCGAGTCATTGGCCTTGGTGTTTGAGCTGCCATTGTTGGTCGCCCTGGCCTCACTCCAAGTCGCCCGTGCCAAGCCGCCGGTCCTCGCCATCAGTCGGCAGGCCGCCGCACCGCTGCGGGCCTGTTTGCATCGAGCTGCCGTCGTGGCCTCGCGACAGCCGTCGAGCCGCACGCGACCTCGCCGCGCGTTGAGCCACCCCACGGCCGTGGTCTTCACCCACCGACGTGTTCTTTCGACTTGCCGTGCCTTGAGTTCGCCCGCCGCTATGGTCTCGAGCCGCCTTCGCTCGCCTCGGCAACAAACCGCCTCTGCCGCGGCTGTGCTCCACTGGCTCATCCTCTACCGCAGCTCGCCCATGCCCTCGTCTCTGAGCCGCCTCCACTGCGGCCATGCCTCACCAGCGCGCTTCCGCTGCTGGGCCTCGCTCCTGCCTTGAGCCGTCGCTTTCAACTCGTGCTGATGAGTGCCTCCCGCCGCTGCCTCCGCTAGGCGTCGCCCCTGCCTTGAGCATCACCCGCGCTGTACCGTACTAAGCTACCGATTTTTGTGGGCATTGCAAGTCACCAAATATCAGGTCCCGAGGTTGCAAGCGAAAGTTCAAATCACCAAGGCGTCTGCTTGTGCTGCTGCCTCCATGTTGTCATGTAAGGGGTCAGTAGAGTTGTTGCTGCTTACTGTTGTGCATCCTTCTACTGCTCAAGTTTCAAAGAATCTCCACCACTGCGTGTCAAATATGCAAACCAACAGATGTCAGTCATGGAGTGTTCATCTGGAATTAATTGAGCGAAGCAAATTCCAGTTACGGAGTAGTACTAGTTGAGTATTGTATATGATGCGGAGCTGTTGGGGAACATAGTAATTTCAAAAAAGTTCCTACGCACACGCAAGATCATGGTGATGCATAGCAACAAGAGGGGAGAGTGTTGTCCACGTACCCTCGTAGACCGAAAGTGGAAGCGTTAGCACAACGCGGTTGATGTAGTCGTACGTCTTCACGATCCGACTGATCAAGTACCGAACGCATGGCACCTCCGAGTTCAACACACATTCAGCCCGATGACATCCCTCGAACTCCGATCTAGCCGAGTGTTGAGGGAGAGTTTCGTCAGCACGACGACGTGGTGACGATGATGATGTTCTACCGACGCAGGGCTTCGCCTAAGCACCGCTACAGTATTATCGAGGTGGACTATGGTGGATGGGGGCACCGCACACGGCTAAAAGATTAACAGATCAATTGTTGTGTCTATGGGGTGCCCCCTAGCCACATATATAAAGGAGTGGAGGAGGGGAGGGGCCGGCCCTCTCTATGGCGCGCCCTAGGGGAGTCCTACTCCCACCGGGAGTAGGATTCCCCCTTTCCTAGTAGAACTAGGAGCCCTTCCAAGTAGTAGGAGTAGGAGAGAAGGAAAGGGAAAAGAGAAGAGAAGGAAGGAGGAGGCGCAGCCCTTCCGCCTAGTCCACTTCGGACTAGGCATGGGGGGCGCGGCCTGCCTCTCTCTCTCTCTCTTTCCTCTAAAGCCCATTAAGGCCCATACACTCCCCGGTGAATTCCCGTAACTCCCCGATACTCCGATAAATACCCGAATCACTCGAAACCTTTCCGATGTTCGAATATAGTCGTCCAATATATCGACCTTTACGTCTCAGCCATTTTGAGACTCCTCGTTATGTCCCCAATCTCATACAGGACTCCCAACTACCTTCGGTACATCAAAACACATAAACTCATAATATAACCGTCATCAAACTTTAAGCGTGCGGACCCTACGGGTTCGAGAACTATGTAGACAGGACCGAGACACGTCTTCGGTCAATAACCAATAGAGGAACCTGGATGTTCATATTGGCTCCTACATATTCTACGAAGATCTTTATCGGTCAAACCGCATAACAACATACATTGTTCCCTTTGTCATCGGTATGTTACTTGCCCGAGATTCGATTGTCGGTATCTTAATACCTAGTTCAATCTCGTTACCGGCAAGTCTCTTTACTCGTTCCATAATACATCATCCCGCAACTAACTCATTAGTTGCAATGCTTGCAAGGCTTAAGTGATGTGCATTACCGAGTGGGCCCAGAGACACCTCTCCGACAATCAGAGTGGCAAATCCTAATCTCGAAATACGCCAACCCAACAAGTACCTTTGGAGACACCTATAGAGCACCTTTATAATCACCCAGTTACGTTGCGACGTTTGGTAGCACACAAAGTGTTCCTCCGGTAAACGGGAGTTGCATAATCTCATAGTCATAGGAACATGTATAAGTCATGAAGAAAGCAATAGCAACAAACTAAACGATCAAGTGCTAAGCTAACGGAATGGGTCAAGTCAATCACATCATTCTCCTAATGACGTGATCCCGTTAATCAAATGACAACTCTTTGTCTATGGCTAGAAAACATAACCATCTTTGATCAACGAGCTAGTCAAGTAGAGGCATACTAGTGACACTCTGTTTGTCTATGTATTCACACCTGTATCATGTTTCTAGTTAATACAATTCTAGCATGAATAATAAACATTTATCATGATATAAGGAAATAAATAATAACTTTAGTATTGCCTCTAGGGCATATTTCCTTCAGTCTCCCACTTGCACTAGAGTCAATAATCTAGTTCACATCGACATGTGATTTAACACCAATAGTTCACATCACCATATGATTAACACCCATAGTTCACATCGTCATGTGACCAATACCCTAAGTGTTTACTAGAGTCAACAATCTAGTTCACATTGCTATGTGATTAACACCCAAAGAGTACTAAGGTGTGATCCTGTTTTGCTTGTGAGAGAAGTTTAGTCTACGGGTCTGCCACATTCAGATCCGTATGTATTTTGCAAATTTCTATGTCAACAATGCTCTGCATGGAGCTACTCTAGCTAATTGCTCCCACTTTAAAAATGTATCCAGATTGAGACTTAGAGTCATCTGGATCATTGTTAAAATTTACATCGACGTAACCCTTTACGACGAACCTTTTGTCACCTCCATAATCGAGAAACATATCCTTATTCCACTAAGGATAATTTTGACCACTGTCCAGTGATCTACTCCTAGATCACTATTGTACTCCCTTGCTAAAAAACAGTGTAGGGTATACAATAGATCTGGTACACAGCATGGCATACTTTATAGAACCTATGGATGAGGCATAGGGAATGACTTTCATTCTCTTTCTATCTTCTGCCGTGGTCGGGCTTTGAGTCTTACTCAATTTCACACCTTGTAACACAGGCAAGAACTCTTTCTTTGACTGTTCCATTTTGAACTACTTCAAAATCTTGTCAAGGTATGTACTCATTGAAAAAACTTATCAAGCGTCTTGATCTATCTCTATAGATCTGGATGCTCAATATGTAAGCAGCTTCATCGAGGTCTTTCTTTGAAAAACTCCTTTCAAACACTCTTTTATGCTTTGCAGAATAATTCTACATTATTTCCGATCAACAATATGTCGTTTACATATACTTATCAGAAATGTTGTAGTGCTCCCACTCACTTTCTTGTAAATACAGGCTTCACCGCAAGTCTGTATAAAACTATATGCTTTGATCAACTTATCAAAGCGTATATTCCAACTCCGAGATGATTGCAACAGTCCATAGATGGATCGCTGGAGCTTGCATATTTTGTTAGCACCTTTAGGATTGACAAAACCTTCTGGTTGCATCATATACAACTCTTCTTTAATAAATCCATTAAGGAATGCAGTTTTGTTTATCCATTTGCTAACATGATTCGGACAGACTTAAGCATCGCTACGAGTGAGAAAATCTCATCATAGTCAACACCTTGAACTTTATCAAAAACCTTTTTCGACAAGTCTAGCTTTGTAGATAGTAACACTACTATCAGTGTCCGTCTTCCTCTTGAAGATCCATTTATTTTCTATGGCTTGCCGATCATCGGGCAAGTCAACCAAAGTCCACACTTTGTTCTCATACATGCATCCCATCTCAGATTTCATGTCCTCAAGCCATTTCACGGAATCTGGTGTCACACCCTAGCTGGTTCATGCATTAGAGTGTTGCATCATGTCTACTTTTACAGAAACTTGAAATGGGGATGACAGAACCCCCAGCACCCCCCTGGAAACAACTAGGGTCTACTAAAATTATTTTCAATGAACCCAAAATGCCCTTCACAAAATGTTCATCATTTCTGGATTGGGTTAAAACCCCTGGCAAAAATGGTGCACTCTTTTCTAGGACATTCTGGATTCTTTGAATTAAATCATAAGTATTTGAATTTGGGCATTTAAATGCTATAAAATATTTTAAATGCCCAAATAATTCTGGATTTAAGTGAGGGCTGTTAGGGATAATCCCAACAGAGCTCACAATTATTTTCAGGATTTTAGCAACTGCCTAAGTATTTTTAATAAAGCCCTAAAGTTACAAAAAAATAGAAAAAGAAAACAAACAGGAAAGAGAGAAAGAGAAAGCTTACCTGGCGCCACCCAGCAGGCCCACCTGCCGGCCCAGCCCAGCCAACGCTCCAGCGAGCTGCTTGGCTTGGCCAGGCAGGCAGGCAGCTGCTCGACGCCGGCACCAGCGCGTGCCACGCAGCTGCCCGCCGCCCTGCTTCCTCCCCTCGCCGCTCTGCTGGCCTGGACGACCTCCACGTCGCGCACCGAACCCCCTAGACACGTCCATTCCCCATGCCTCTCTCCCTCGCTCCCCTCCGCCATGGCCGACGCAGCCGCCGCCGTTCCGCCGCCGTAACCGTGCCCACTTCGTCAACACGCCGCTCCACCATGTCCTAAAGCTCTGCCACTCCCTCCTCGACCGTCCCACCGAGCCACGCCCCGCCGGAGGCCCCCGAGCGTCTTCACCGAGCTCGTCCTCAACCTCCTACCGGCCAGATCGCCTCCACCGTCCCGCTTTCTCCGGCTAGTCTTCGACCTCGCCGTCTACTCCGTCGCAACCGCCGTGAGCTTAGCCACCTCCCTATCCTATCCACTCTCCTTCTCGTGCACCACAGCGAGCACATGGAGTTCGCCCGCACGCGCCGCCGCGGAGCTCGTCGTCGACGAAGCTCCGGCCATGCCACGGCCACGCCACTTAGTCCACTAACTTCACCACATCCCAGGAGCACAACGCACCACGCCCGTGCCTCGCCTTGCCTCCTAGCGACGGGTCTGAGCTCACCCGAGCTCCGGCCGCCGCCAAACTCGATCATTGGCGCCGTTTCCGGTGACCCCGAGCCCAACCACCTGCACCAACCGCCGCGGCTCGCTCCCAGCTATCCATAGAGCCCAACGGCGCCCCGAATGGTGCCCTATAGGTGAAACCCGCACCTGCACCGCTGTGTTTGGCCTCGCCGGCGGCTAAACACCGGCGAGTTGACCCTGCTGACCCTGTTTGACCATGGGTGAGCCCAGTTTGACCCCCTGGGTCAATGACAGGTAGGGCCCAGCCCTGCTGACTAATTAGGATTAGTATTAACTAATATCTAGTTAAACTAATCACACTGACATGCGGGACCCACTGTCAGGTTTGACCTGGACCGTCCCGTTGACCACTGACGTCACCCTGACGCACTGCTGACGCAATAACTAATTTCTGGATTTATTTTTATACAGGAAATTCCAGAAATTGTTGCAAACTTCAAAAATTCATAGAAATTATTCTGTAACTCCAAATGCAAAGATTTATATATGAATTTTGATCAGAAAAATTCAATCTATCCATTGGTAATGGTTTAATGCATGACAGAACAAGTTAACCTTGCTGTTTAAGCAAAATAAGTTAATGCACTAAAATGGCTATGTTAAATGAACTAACATTTGAATCTTTGATTCAAATGAGTTCATTCCTTTTTGTTTTAGCTTGCATTAGGCCAAGACACATTCATATTGCCATGTCATAGCATGCATCATATTGTTGCATATCGTCATGTGTTGATTATGTTCGGTGTGTTTTTCGTGGTAGGTTCTGTCTCCGAGGATAACCCGAATATCCGTCTGAAGGGCAGTACCCTACTACCACTACATCAGGCAAGCAACCCATTGATCATTCCGATACAAACCCATGTTCTCGCTTCTGCTCTTGTTTACTGCACTAAGACAACGCGATTCAAACTGCTGTGTGTTGCGGTAGTTGAACCCACTTCCTTTGCATGACCTGTCATTGCCACAGTAACTAGATGAAACCCACTAGCATGTGTAGGAGTTGATTGAGCCATATTTGTGTTCCTACCATGCTATGCCTGCTATGCTTAGAGTTGTGTCAGGTCTGGTTCATCTGGGTGATGGGCTAGAGTGAAATGATTATGTCGGTAATGTGAGGGATGTGTTGAACATGTTTTGGTAAAGGTATCGATGAGAGGCCATGTAGGAGTACCTGGTGGGTTGTTTCATTGAGGCCGTCCATAAGAACTGAGATATGTATGCGTGATTTAAGATTCAGCTACTACCACACATTGGGCCCTGAAATATGACCCCGCTCGACTTACTGACCCCTCTCGTCCTCTGTCCAGGAGTTGCAACTAGTTTCTGGTGTTTGTAGGTTATGTGTTGGCGGCCGTGCGTAGCGCTGACCCTAGGGGTGGGCTATGATGCGGTAGATACACCATGGCACGGTGTACCGAGTCGCCCGTTTGGTGTCTCGGGAACCCTGCACACATCGTTTGGGGCCGTTGAGGACACCCCGGCCGGATTTCCTTGCGGATGGAACCTGAATAGGCGATAAACCTGGACTAGAGACTTGTGCGGTTAGTCAGGTCGTGGTCTACACCCACGTCGGTTTTCGCTTGAAGTCTGCCGAGCACATGTCGTGTGCAGACGCTAAGTGGTGGAAACATGTGTGATGAAGTACACCCCTGCAGGGTATAAAACTATTCGAATAGCCGCGTCCGCGGTAAAGGACTACTTGGTTGCCTATACAGTTCATAGACAAGTTAATGGATACTACTAAAAGACTCAAGATAAGTGTGAGTACGAGGATGGCCCTCTCGTAGGATGACGAGGGAGGATCCCCGATGGAGTATTGTGTTGGTGATTAGTGGACTCGTGTGCGAAAACTATTTTACTAGTGGAGTCTCGTAGGATAGCTTAGCCAAGAGTCAAAGCTGGCTTGCTGCAATAACTCCACCACCTTCTTGAGAATGAGCATGTATAGTAGGTTCTGATGTAAGACTTGCTGAGTACCTTTGTACTCATGTTTGCTTAATTGTTGTTTTTAGACGACAACACTGCCCCCTCCGATGGGTTCTACGTACACCTTGATGTCGACGAGTGACTAGCCACCCAGGTGGTGGTCCAAGCCTTGGAAGGGCCCTCTATAGATAAATAGGCTTCTTCAAGCCTTTTTCCTTTCTAGTGTCTGTACTCAGACTAAGTTGCTTCTGCATGTGCTTGTATGATTGTATGACTTGAGTGTCGAGTCGTGTGACCCCTACCTGTATATGAATATGTTATGTATGGCTCCTCGGAGCCTTCTTAAATAAAGTACTTGAGTTGTAGAGTTTTGTTGTGATGCCATGTTGTATGTACTCATATCGGGCATATTGTGTGTATGATTGAAATGCTTGGTATGAGTGGGATCCGACAATCTAGTTGTTTATCCTTGGCAGCCTCTCATATGGAAATGTAGTCTAGTGCTTCCTGAGCGATAGTAGTCCGCTACAGCCCGGTTCACCGGAGTCCTGCTAGCCCAGCACTACTGCTCTGGACACTTGACTGGCCGGCATGTGTTTCACTTCGTTCCTGTGTCTGTCCCTTCGGGGAAATGTCACTCGGTGACATCCGGAGTCCTGCCTAGCCTGCTATAGCCCGGGTTACCGGAGTCCTGTTAGCCCAGTGCTACAGCCCGGATTCACACGTTGATGACCGACACGCTCGATGTGATTCATGTATGCCTGTCCCCATAGGTCTATGCCGCTTTGGGTTCTCGACTAGCCATGTCGGCCCGGGTTCTCTGTCATATGGATGCTAGCGACACTATCATATACGTGAGCCAAAAGGCGCAAACGGTCCTGGGCCATGGTAAGGCGACACCCGTGGGGATACCGTGCGTGAGGCCGCAATGTGATATGAGGTGTTATCGGCTAGATCGATGTGACTTGGAATCGGGATCCTGACAGCGTTGGCATCAGAGCCAGACTGCCTGTAGGTTCGTTGAGCCAAACTGGTCGATGTCGAGTCTAGAAATGCTTTAGTTATATGTAGGGGAATTGATTGTGGGAGGGAACGTAAGGCTCTTTTACTCCTTTACCTTATGCCCTCTGATCTGAGTCATTCTCTTCTCATTCAACGTGGGTTAAGGACTAGGCTCTCTTCTTCTGTCAGGTTCACGTGTTACTAATCCGTAGTAGCTTATAGGATTGTTGTTACAAGCCTCAGTACAGTTTCTACTACTTTTAGTATGTTGCCAGTTGAATCAGAACCCTGATATGATGTTGTTGAGTGGTATTGCAAACTGTTGTGGATGTCTCAAATCTTTTTCTGAGCATTTACAGATGTTATGCTGTCAAATTTTCCCTAGAAATTCTAATGTCTTTGCATTGTGGTTGTGCTTTCAGATGGCTACTCGTGCTCAAAACCAAGTGGTTCGCCTGACCCGGTGCCTCGATGTGCCCGGTCATACTGCTATGTTAGTCCGGGTAATGATCAAGACGGGTTACCGTTGGGATCCCGAATACACTGTCGAAGAGCAATTCCGAGACTTTAATCAAAGCCAATATTTCTGCACCGTCAGGATATTTCCTTTTTATCCTGGATCTACCGAGCCCCTCCACTGTTCCTATGGACTCAGGGTTACTGTTGAGATGGTTGTGCAGGATGCTGCCTATTCCATGATGACCATCATGCGAGTCCGGACTGGCCTGCTTCGGAACACCGACTTCCGTTATATGCCAGCTTCACTCCCGGGAGCGCAAGGGTATCTCCAGGCTATCTATGCTGACTCCACACGTGAGGACTCACTAACTCGCACCACTGCCGAGATGCTCGAGGATAAGGACCGAGGGAATCGGGCCTTGAGACTGGAGCTTTTCAACACCCATGCTGATCATTGGGCCACTTTGACTCGGTTTGCACCTGCTGTGCAAGCTGGATGTATGGATACAAGGGATCTGTATCCTGTGAGATCGGCTCTGCCAGACATGGTGGATTGGCGTGATGTGGGAGGCATCACCCCACCCCGTGGTCCCTGCAGGCCACCGTTTGTTGGTCCAAGACCTCATCCTAGCCCCTATGGTCCACAAGCTCCTCAGGACCGTCTGTTCCCGGATGATCACGTTGAACTTCCAGGCTATGGAGGTGACTTCTATGAGGACTACTACGGAGCTGTCTGAGTTAGTAGTAGTATCACTAGTATTGTAATAGTTGTATCTCCACTGTCCTGCGTGACTTGTGGAATATGACTTAGTGTGTAATCAATTCCGGAGGTGTAGAAAAATAATGTATAGGAGCTTGGAATGCCTCCGATGAGATGTAATGTCTTTCATCATAGTTGTACTGTAGCCTGGGCTTGTACTAAACCATGTATGGTGTGTATGACCGTTGGTATATATATGGCAGTTCTATATTACCATGTCATACGGATGAACATCTCTGCATTCCGTGTTATCCATTACATTCTGCACTTCCTTGCTAAGTTGTGCCATCCTTATCTAAATTGTTGTCTTGTTTTATCCTAGGATGGTCAACACCCGCAGCAACCCTGCTGCCCCGGACCAGGGGGAAGCCAGTGCAGTTAGGGGTGAAAATCTGCCTCACCCGCCTTATCTGGCCGAAGTGATGCTGGAGGCGGAAAGAAACAAGCGTGAGACTAACCGCTTGCTGGAGCGGATTGAACAGAACACTGCACGCCATCAGCGAAATGACTTGGTGTCAATCAATGACTTCATCAAGTTGTACCCACCAAAGTTTAACCATTCCGTCGAGCCCCTCGACGCGGATGACTGGCTTCGCAGCATCACCCACAAGCTACGTTCTGCCAACGTAGCCGAAGCTGATAAGGTTACTTATGCTGCCTATCACCTCGAAGGCCCTGCTAGCCTTTGGTGGGAAAATTTTGAAGCTATGCGCCCGGTCGGCCAAATCACTACTTGGGCTGAATTCAGTGAGGCTTTCCGTGAGCATCACATCCCGGAAGGTCTCATAGATCGCAAGAGGGAAGAGTTCTGCAATTTCACCCAAGGAAGACTGACTGTGGATGCATATAGTCGTGAGTTTGGGAATCTAGCATGATATGCTCCTGAAGAGGTATCCACCGACGCTAAGAAGCAGGCAAGGTTCCGCAAGGGACTTAGCCCTGAGCTTCGCCGCGATCTTCGTCTGCACGAGTGCACCTCCTTTCAGAAGTTGGTCAATAAAGCCATCAGTGCTGAGACAGGCCAGTCTGACTATGACGCTTCACGCAAGCACTCTCGTGATTTTGGCTCTTCATCCGGCTCTGGATCTCAGAAGCGCTGGGTGTGGATTCCAAGCACGGCACTGCCACCAGGGTTCATTCTGAGGCCATCCTTTGAGGCGCCTCGTCCCAACCAGCAGTTTGCACCGCCCAAGCCCTATGGTGGCCCCGCTGCTAATGCTGCTCCACACCCCAATGTTGTGACATGTTTCAAGTGTGGAGAGCCGGGTCACTATAGTCGAGAGTGTCCCCAGAACAACAACCCCAGTCAGCCTGGAAAGTCCGTTGGCCGTGGTAAGCCAGCGGGAAAGGCATTCTACGCCAAGCCGGTCACCACTGCACGTGGCCATGTCAACTATGTCTCAGCCGAGGAGGCTCATGAGGATCCTAACGTCGTCCTTGGTACGCTCCTTGTTAATTGCCATCCAGCATCTGTTCTTTTCGATACTGGAGCATCTCATTCATTCATATCTGAGAGCTATGCTCGATTGCATAACACAACATTCTGTGACATGCCCATTTCCATGGTAATTCAAACTCCGGGTTCCAAATGGCAAACTTCTAGAGTAAGCCATGGGAACGAAATTCTTGTCGATAAACTTGTCTTCCTTGCATCCTTAATAGCTCTCAAGTCCTCGGACATTAACATCATCTTGGGTATGGACTGGATGTCAGCTCATTACGCTAAGATTGATTGTGCCACTAGAACCGTTCAACTTACTCACCCATCGGGCAAGACAGTCAATGTCTTAACTCGAGTGGCCAAGCGCCGTCTTTACTCCCTAAATGCCAACCCCCTTCCAGACCTTGAAGATATTCCGATAGTCCGGGACTTTCCAGATGTCTTTCCAGAAGAACTGCCAGGTGTTCCACCTGACAGGGATGTCGAGTTTGTGATAGACCTTGTTCTAGGAACAGTTCCAATTTCTAGAAGACCCTATAAGATGGCACCCTTAGAACTAGGCGAGCTTAAGAACCAACTCGATGAGTCCTTGAAAAGGGGTTTCATCCATCCTAGTTCCTCTCCTTGGGCTTGCCCCGTCCTCTTCGTCAAAAAGAAGGATGGAATGGATCGGATGGTTGTAGATTACCGACCTGTCAACTTGGTCACTATCAAGAACAAGTATCCGCTTCCCAAGATCAATGATCTGTATGACCAGCTCGCTGGATCCTCGGTCTTTTCCAAGATGGATTTGAGGTTGGGCTACCATCAAATCAAAATCAGAAACAGGGACATTCCCAAAACAGCCTTTGTTACTCGCTATGGCCAATACGAGTACACCATTATGTCCTTCGGTTTAACCAATGCCCCAGCCACCTTCTCTCGGTTAATGAACTCGGTCTTCATGGAGTATTTGGATAAATTTGTTGTAGTATACCTCGATGACATACTCATCTACTCCAAGAATGAAGAGGAACATGCCGAACATCTAAGGCTGGTATTGACGAAACTTCAAGAGCATCGCCTTTATGCCAAATTCTCGAAGTGTGAATTTTGGTTGCTAGAAGTGACCTATCTAGGCCATGTAATCTCTGGTAAGGGTATTGCTGTCAATCCCGAGCGAGTTCAAGTCGTCCTTGATTGGACTCCACCTGAGACGGTCAAGCAAGTTCGGAGCTTCCTTGGCTTAGCGAGCTATTGCCGCCGCTTCATCGAGAATTTCTCCAAGGTTGCTAAACCTCTAACTGAACTCCTCAAGAAAGATAAAAAGTTAGAGTGGACCCCACAGTGCGAGTTCAGCTTTCAGGAACTGAAAAGACGCCTGACATCTGCACCCGTACTTGTACCACCAGATTTCTCCAAGGACTTTATTATCTATTGCGACGCCTCACGACAAGGACTAGGTTGCATACTCATGCAAGATCGTCAGGTAATTGCCTATGCTTCACCGTAATTACACCCACATGAGGAAAATTATCCCACACATGATCTAGAGCTTGCAGCTGTAGTCCATGCACTTAAAACTTGGCGACATTACCTCCTCGGTAATCGTTGCGAGATCTTCACCGATCACCAAAGTTTGAAATATATCTTCACCCAACCGGATTTGAATCTTAGGCAACGACGTTGGGTCGAGTTGATCTCGGATTATGACTTAGGAATAACTTACACCCCGGGCAAAGCCAATGTCATGGCTGATGCGCTAAGTCGTAAATCTTATTGTAACAACCTGATGTTACAACAAAGTCAACCACTTCTCCATGAGGAATTTCGTAAGCTTAATCTTCACATTGTTCCTCGAGGATTCCTATCCACCCTGGTGGCGAAGCCTAACCTTACAGATCAAATTATAACTGCCCAGAAATGTGATAAGGGCATATCCCGGATTAAGGAAAACATTGCTAGCGGAGTTGCTAAATGTTTTTCCATGGATGAGTGAGGTGTTATCTTCTTCGAGAACCGCTTGGTGGTTCCCAAGAAACAATATTTACGGCAGTTGATTCTTAAGGAAGCTCATGACTCCCCTCTCACCATTCATCCCGGTAGTACCAAGATGTATCAAGACCTACGCTAGAGGTTTTGGTGGACTAGGATGAAGAGAGAAATTGCTCAATACATTGCTAGCTGCGACGTCTGTCGTCGTGTTAAAGCAGAGCATCAACGGCTTGCTGGCACCCTTCAACCTTTGGCTATTCCTGAGTGGAAATGGGATAAAATCAGTATGGATTTCATTATTGGGTTTCCTAGGACCAAGAGAGGGAATAATGCCATCTTCGTCGTGATCGACCGTCTTTCCAAAGTAGCCCATTTCCTACCTGTTCGTGCGCTAGCCAGCTAGCTGATTTATACATCTCCCGAATAGTGTCTCTTCATGGTGTCCCATTGGAAATTAACTCAGACCATGGGAGTCTCTTCACCTCTCGATTTTGGGAAAGTTTCCAAAATGCTATGGGAACTCGTCTCTCTTTTAGCACCGCCTTCCATCCTCAATCAAGTGGTCAAGTAGAGCGAGTCAATCAAATTTTGGAAGATATGCTCCGAGCTTCTGTCATCTCATTCGAAATGGGTTGGGAGAAATGCCTTCCATTCATGGAGTTTGCTTATAACAATAGTTATCAAGATAGCTTGGGCAAAGCTCCTTTCGAAGTTCTCTATGGACGAAAATGTTGAGCGCCTCTTAACTGGTCAAAAATCGGGGAAATACAACTCTTTGGCCCGGAAATGATTCAGGAAGCAGAAGAGCAGGTTCGCGTTATTCGTGAGAAATTGAAAACAGCCCAATCTCTTCAAAAGAGCCAATATGATCGTAAACATAAGCTCGTGACTTATGAAGTCGGCGGGAAGGCTTACCTTTGGGTTACTCCGTTAAAGGGAACCCATCGTTTCGGTATCAAAGGCAAATTGGCTCCTTGTTACATTGGACCTTTTCGCATTCTTGCCAAACGAGGAGAAGTTGCCTACCAATTGTAAGTACCTTCGCATCTTTCCAGAGTTCACGATGTCTTCCACGTTTCTCAACTCAGGCGTTGCTTCGCGGATACTATCCGTGGAGTGGACCAGAAATGCTTGATCTACAAGATAACCTCTCATATCGGGAATATCCCGTTCGTATCCTTGATCAAGTCGAGCATACCACTCGACGCCATAATATCAAGTTTCTCAAGGTTCAATGGTCACACCATTCCGAGAAAGAAGCCACTTGGGAAAGGGAGGGTCGTC
The DNA here is from genome assembly GCF_018294505.1 of Triticum aestivum. Lineage (NCBI taxonomy): Eukaryota > Viridiplantae > Streptophyta > Magnoliopsida > Poales > Poaceae > Triticum > Triticum aestivum. The sequence continues at coordinate 287,106,224 of NC_057800.1, read as the reverse complement.
TTCGACTCGAGTACCCCACCTTCTTCCCGAAGGATCCTAAATCTCGGGACGAGATTCTTTTGAGTGGGGGTGAGTTGTCACACCCTAGCTGGTTCATGCATTAGAGTGTTGCATCATGTCTACTTTTACAGAAACTTGTAATGGGGATGACAGAACCCCCAGCACCCCCTGGAAACAACTAGGGTCTACTAAAATTATTTTCAATGAACCCAAAATGCCCTTCACAAAATGTTCATCATTTCTGGATTGGGTTAAAACCCCTGGCAAAAATGGTGCACTCTTTTCTAGGACATTCTGGATTCTTTGAATTAAATCATAAGTATTTGAATTTGGGCATTTAAATGCTATAAAATATTTTAAATGCCCAAATAATTCTGGATTTAAGTGAGGGCTGTAAGGGATAATCCCAACAGAGCCCACAATTATTTTCAGGATTTTAGCAAGTGCCTAAGTATTTTTAATAAAGCCCTAAAGTTACAGAAAAATAGAAAAAGAAAACAAACAGGAAAGAGAGGAAGAGAAAGCTTACCTGGCACCACCCAGCAGGCCCACCTGCCGGCCCAGCCCAGCCAACGCTCCGGCGAGCTGCTTGGCTTGGCCAGGCAGGCAGGGCAGCTGCTCGACACCAGCACCAGCGCGTGCCACGCAGTTGCCCGCCGCCCTGCTTCCTCCCCTCGCCGCTCTGCTGGCCTGGACGACCTCCACGTCGCGAACCGAACCCCCTGGACACGTCCATTCCCCCTGCCTCTCTCCTTCGCTCCCCTCCGCCATGGCCGATGCAGCCGCCACCGTTCCACCGCCGTAACCGTGCCCACCGTCGTCAACGCGCCCCTCCACCGTGTCCTGAAGCTCCGCCACTCCCTCCTCGACCGTCCAACCGAGCCACGCCCCGCCGAAGGCCCCCCGAGCATCTTCACCGAGCTCGTCTTCAACCTCCTGCCGACCAGATCGCCTTCGCCGCCCCGCTTGCTCCGGCTCGTCTCCGACCTTGCCGTCAACTCCATCGCAACCGCCGTGAGATTAGCCACCTCCCTATCCTCTCCGCTCTCCTTCTCGTGCACCACAGAGAGCACACGGAGTTTGCCCGCACGCACCGCCGCGGAGCTCGTCATCGACGAGGCTCCGACCATGCCATGGCCACGCCACTTAGTCCACTAACTTCACCACATCCCCAGGAGCACAACGCACCACGCCCGTGCCTCGCCTTGCCTCCTAGCGACGGGTCCGAGCTCACCCGAGCTCCGGCCGCCGCCAAACTCGTCCTCGGCGCCGTTTCCGGCGACCCCGAGCCAAACCACCCGCACCAACCACCACGGCTCGCTCCCAGCTATCCATAGAGCCCAACGGCGCCCGAACGATGCCCTGTAGGTGAAACCCGCACCTGCACCGCTGCGTTTGGCCTCGCCGACGGCTAAACTGTAACACCCTCGATGCGGCTATATCTCCCACGTGTCGAAGCACGACTTAGAGGCATAACCGCATTGAAAGCAATGTCGCAAGTGAGGTAATCTTCACACAACCCATGTAATACATAAGGGAAAAAGATACATAGTTGGCTTACAATCGCCACTTCACACAATACATGAATAAAGTATTACAGCAACCAGATACAATAAAGGTCCAATCACGGAACCAAAATAAAAGAAGACTATCCCAAAAGCTACACAGATCCCCGATCGTCCTGACTGGGCTCCACTACTGATCAACCGGAAGCGGATCAACATAAAGGACAAGATCTTCATCGAGCTCCTCCTTGAGCTTGGTTGCGACACCTGCTCGGTTCAACGGCACCTGCAAGCTGGTTTTGGAAGTATCTGTGAGTCACGGGGACTCAGCAATCTCACACCCTCGCGATCAAGACTATTCAAGCTTATGGGTAAGGTAAAGGTATGAGGTGGAGCTGCAGCAAGCGACTAGCATGTATGGTGGCTAACATACGCAAATGAGAGTGAGAAGAGAAGGAAAAGCACGATCGAACAACTATGATCAAGAAGTGATCCTAGAACAACCTACGTCAAACATAACTCCAACACCGTGATCACTTCCCGGACCCCGCCGAGAAGAGACCATCACTGTTACACACGCGGTTGATATATTTTAATTAAGGTTAACTTCAGGTTTTCTACAACCGGACATTAACAAATTCCCATCTGCCCATAACCGCGGGCACGGCTTTCGAAAGTTCAAAACCCTGCAGGGGTGTCCCAACTTAGCCCATCACAAGCTCTCACGGTCAACGAAGGATATTCCTTCTAGCGGGAAGACCCGATCAGACTCGGAATCCCGGTTACAAGACATTTCGACAATGGTAAAACAAGACCAGCAAAGCCACCCGAATGTGCCGACAAATCCCGATAGGAGATGCACATATCTCTTTCTTAGGGCACACCGGATTGTCCAAGGTTCCGGTAGGCCAGCCCAGAGTTGCCCCTGGTGGCCACCGGCAGCTGACAGGTTGGACCAACACTCAGAGGAGCACTGTCCCGGGGGGGTTTAAATAAAGATGACCCTTGGGCAGGCCTACCCAAGGGAAAGAAAAGGCTAGGTGGAAAATGGTAAAACCAATGTTGGGCCTTGCTGGAGGAGTTTTATTCAAGGCGAACTGTCAAGGGGTTCCCATTATAACCCAACCGCGTAAGGAACGCAAATTCCGGGAACATAACACCGATATGACGGAAACTAGGGCGGCAAGAGTGGAACAAAACACCAGGCATAAGGCCGAGCCTTCCACCCTTTACCAAGTATATAGATGCATTAGTTAAATAAGAGATATTGTGATATCCCAACAAGTAAACATGTTCCAATAAGGAACAACATCTCCATGTTCCAACAAGGAACAAACTTCAATCTTCATCTGCAACTAACAACGGTATAAGAGGGGCTGAGCAAAGCGGTAACATAGCCAAACAACGGTTTGCTAGGACAAGGTGGGTTAGAGGCTTGGTTTAACAACATGGATGCATGATAAGAAAGTGGTAGGTATCGCAGCATAGGCATAGCAAAAGAGCGAGCAACTAGCAAGCAAAGATAGAAGTGATTTCGAGGGTATGGTCATCTTGCCTGAAATCCCGCAAGGAAGAAGAATGAGTCCATGAAGAAGACAAACGGACATAGACGAATGGGTCCTCACAAACATGACGGTATCGAAACCAACCCGAAGAAGCAACACCGGAAAGAAGCACACAACATAGTAAACAACCAACACACGAACATGGTATGATATGCGGGATGCGGTATGCGATGCATATGCATGATTTGGAAAGGAAAGATTGAACCTGGCCTCAACTTGGAAATCCAAGAGTGCCACTGGAAAGGTGAGATGATTTTGGTTGAAATCGATATAAATATCACCGGAATCAGATGCACGGTTTGGGAATGGCAAGCGAAACAAATATGGCACCGGTCTGCGATAGACAGCAAGTGACCAACTAAATGCATCAAGATAAATATGCTACAACACTCAAACATGGCAACAAAATACATGGCAGGGATCCGCTCATGATGCTTGACAAAAGATGAACACTAAGCTACGGCTAATTCACTCATTAACAGGTTCAAACAAGCATGGCAAAAGTGCAAATGATAACAGGTTTCAGACTTAGTGAAATTAACACAAGTCTGGGATTTATTATCAGGAAGCATACTTTGGAGCATGAAAACTATATGCTACATGAACTTAACATGGCAAAGCAAGGCATGGCATTAAGGTACACAAAGCACTTAACAAAAGTCCTTTAGTGACCTTGAGCCAAAAGGGATCAGAAAATACGATTGCAAGCAGGTGAACATGGCAAAAACATAAATAGATCTCAGACTTACTGAAAAACTGGAGCATGCAAATCAGTTAACGAGTACGCATGTTTATGAGCTCGATGCACTCACTACAGAGCATAGCATCACAAACCAAGCATACACCCATCACGAATACATGGCCTAGAAGCTATACATGGCAAGAACAACAACATAGCATGCACGGATCAATAGCAACATCCTCGGAAAAATCGCTAACAAGTCAACAATATGCCAGGATTCACGATATAGCAAAAGTAGAGCTCGATTGACTCAAGCTATGTTGCTCCATAAATGCAAACAAAGACATGGATAGATAGAGCACCATAATATTAACAAAACATCCTTACTGATCATCCTCAAAAGAGGCACGGATCACTAGTAAACAACATGAACATATGGCATACCGACAACAACAGAACAAGGACTTGATGAAAAACTAAGTCCCTGAAATCAGCATTACCGATTGCACTACTTTGCAAGCTTGTGCTAGTCACCACACATATCAAAAAATACATGGTAAGAAACCTTTGTAAATATGGCATGGCATATAACAAAACTCATGTAGAGCTCAGGATCATATCATGCACACATTAATCATGGCAAAAATGATAAAATGCCATTTGCTAAAACAGATCTGACAAATCTATCACATAGCCCTCTTCCAACAGCATTTAGGGCATCAAGATGAGCTCAAATGAAAATTATGCAATGAGATGAAATGATGTACCCGTCAAGACGAACATTTTGATATGCTACACGCACGAATCGGAGCTATGGATGCAGAGTTATGATGCTATGAATATGCAATAAAATGTGGCAGATCTGGGCACTTAGAAAAAAACAGGCGCGCGGAGGATAGCTATAAGACGCTCGGGCGGGATTTAGAGGCGCTCACCACTGGGCCCTTGGGCCGGATCGGAGTGGCCTGAGGGGGAGGCAGAGCTGGGCCTGGATCTGGGCCCGGTGATGCGGTCAACACCCGGATCGGGCTCCTCCCGATCCCGCAAGGCGGCGGCGGCGCGAGGAGAGCACGCCGGAGCGAGGCGGCTAGCTGGAGCTCCGGTGAAGGACGGTCGACGGCAAGGCGGGGTCCGGCGGATGGCGGATCTTGACCAGGGGGTCCCGTTCCCGGGGTTGAACGAGGACGGCGAAGGAGCACGCGGGGAACGCGGCGTCGGGCGGCGCATCGCCGGAGTGAGACGGCGCGGAGGTGCGGCAGGGCGCGCCGGCGAGGTCTCGGGTGGATGGTGGCGGCTGCGCTCATCGGTGAGGGCTGCGCGCGGTGGAGGCAACGAGCGGGCGGCGGCGGCGCTTCGGGCGCGGGCGGTGGAGAGATCCGGGCCCGGGCGGGCCCGCGATGGGCTTCCCCGGGCCGCGCGGTGACAAGTGGAGAGCCGTGATTGGCTCGGGCGGACGGCGGTGATGACGTGTCGCCTCCGGAGCGACGTGGCGGCAGGGGCTGGACATTGTTCGGCGCGGTGGAGAAGTGTCCGGTGGCGCGAGGGGAGGAGTTTTAGGGTTTCATCCGCGAAAATTCGGGGAAGGCCACATATTTATAGGTGGAGGGAGCTAGGAGGCTCCAAATGAGGTGCAGTTTTCGGCCACGCGATCGTGATCGACCGACCGAGATGATGGAAGAGGTTTAGGTGGGTTTTGGGCCACTTTGGAAGGGTGTTGGGCTGCAACACATACGAAGCCTTTTCGGTCCCTCAGTTAACCGTTGGAGTATCAAACGAAGTCCAAATGGCACAAAACTTGACAGGCGGTCTACCGGCAGTAAACCAAGACCGCATGACAAGTCTCGGCCCAATCCGAAAACTTTTAACACCCGCACACGAAAAGAGGTAGAAAGGGACCCTGGATGACATAGGAGCGCCGGATTGCAAAACGGACAACGGGGAAAATGCTCGGATGCATGAGACGAACATGTATGCAAATGAAATGCACATGATGACATGATATGCAATGCATGACACGCAAGCAATGACAACGCAACAGCAGCGAAAAACTGGAGGACACCTGGCACATCGGTCTCGGGGCGTCACAACACTCCACCACTACGAGAGGATCTCATCCCGAGATCTAGAATGGCACCGGAGGGAAAACGGAAAAGAAAGAGGAGAGGTAAAAATAAGTTGCTCCTTTGACAAACGAGTGAAACCAAAGAACCTTGAAAAGGTTGAGAAAAAGAAAGAAAGAAAACAATGGAGAAGAACAAAGTTGAAAGCACTCCGTTAGGAAAAAGGAACAAGGAAGAACAAATTCGGACAGCACTCCGATTGAAAAGAAAAGGAATTGAATAAGAACTTGATAAGATGAGAAGATACTTGATGAAATCACAAAGCACTGCCTCCGTAACTATTGAATGAATGGAACAAGGGGTAAGAAAGATCTCGGACAGCACTCCGGTTTAAAAGAGATGAAAAACTTGATAAAATGAAAGAGCTTGAGCAAAGGGACACAATACTTCGGTTAAAAGGATAAGCACGATCAAAACGTGGTCCCGACAAAGCGAGAAGATGGGTTGAGGAGAGCAACATCACAATGCCTTCAGAACGGAAGAATAGAAGATAGATAATTGAAATAAAAGAATGGAGAAGAAAATGCCAACTTCTGTCACAAAAGAGTTTGAAAAGGCATCCTTAGGAGAAGGGTCGAACGGAGTTGTTGGAACACCAACAACGAAAAGAATACGCTTGATATGGTTTTATGGAATACATCTCAAATTATGAGGTGACAACCTGCCACTCACGGGGAAAAAATTGGATTGATATGAACAAGAAGACGAGAGATTCATCTCACCGGGAGGATAAAAGAAGAACTTGGTCACTTAAGAGCACCATAGATAGCAACAATCCTTAGGGAAGGCTTTAAGTGAAACATGACACAAGATAGCTCCAACTAGTTGGTTGGTGGACTTAAAATACCTCATTCTTAATAACATGTGAATCACGAAACATGAACTCAAATTATCAAGAATGACATAATACCACCTCCAATTATACGGAAGAAAAAAATGCACTATGGATAGCAAGATGAAGAATACTTGAGCTCCCTAGAAATGAATCTCGATGAAAACTTCCAGAAGAAATTAATCCTTTATGAAACATCATGTAGAACCTTCAAGAAGAACTCCGGTAACAAAAGGATGATCAAACAGAAGGAAAGGGAAGTTGAAAACACAAGGTGAAACCTTGTAATGATTTAGATGAATCTCCGTGGTGATATAATTGAAAGAGGTTGGTTCTCCGGAAAAAGAAAAGATGAATAATTGAGATCAAGAATTTGATGAGCCTCTAGAATAGGGAATTGAGTTCAATCGATGAAACAAGAATAAGAGTTACATTTTGCTTATCCTTCACCAATTAAATTGATGACAATCAATGGCTTTGGCATACTACTTATTCTCGTAGAAAGAATTAAGATAGATATAGAGTCAACTTGGAAAAGTCTTCGACGATCCACCGGTAGGATTTAGAAACAACGAATAAATTGGTATGATAAAGAAGAAAGAGAAATCTTAAACGAACCACCGTAAGGATTGAAAAGAACGAATAAAAGATAACGAAACACCGGGAAGAATTTGCAAATGAACGAGATGCTTGAGAGAATCTAGACACATGAGAACGAAGGGATCACGAACTAAATAGAGATCACTTGAACGAAGCACCGGTAAGATTTGGAGAACCATAGCTGAAAGCTAAGAATGAATAAATCTTAGATGATGGGCTCCGGATAATCAGACTGAACAGAATCTTGAATTGCTCCGGATAGGTGAAAAGAATTCTCACAATCGAAAACAAATATAAGAGGATGGCTCGACTGGAATCATGAATCTCTGAGGGAACGGATAAGATATGGAGGTAAACCCTTCTTCGGTCTTCAAAATCTGAGAATGACGACGAGAAACACCACCATGAATTATTGAGACATTCCGGAAGAATCAAAAGTGAAGAGGTTGAGCCAACTATGAAAAGAATTTGAAAGATCTTGGAGAAACACATTTGACTGAAGAAAAATCATTCTTACGTCAAACTTCGAAAAGAAATTTGAGGATAACTCCGAGAAAATAAGAAGAGTCAGGTAAGATCCTGGGAAAAGACCTGTGGGTTAGGGCCCACTCAAAAGAAACACCATAGAAATGATTTCTTGAAAACTAGATTGCACTGGTTGAACTAAATGTCTTGAATGAGAGAACATTCTCGAAAGATCTTGAATGAATGCAGAGTGGAAAACACGAATCTTCGGGATATCTTGAGCACTCTGGGACAAATGGATAGCGAGAAGTGAATGAATATAAGGTGCACCGGCATGAGAAGGTATTTGAAACGAGGGAAAAAAAGGATATGATCAACACCACAACTTGATTTGAATCCACCAAAGAAGAAAACGAGTGAAGAGAGACGAACTTGAAGCTTCGTTAGCATCTTCCTGAGAATCAACGGATAAGAACATTGACGGAAAAGAATGGAGAGACTTCACATCAATAAGATGGATACTTGATAAAGAAATCTGAGTTCTTGAAGGAAAAGGGTGGTTGGGCGGGAAAAACAAAGGCAACTTGGATACAAATGAAACAAACACCATTGAGAAGAAGTGATAATTGATCTTGCGGAAGTTGAAATGGTCGGATCCACTTGAAAATAAAACACACCGGTTGAAAAGTATTGACAAGACAATCTCGATGATCAAGAAGGATTAGTATTCACATCGGAGTATGAGAACACTGCTTAGGAACAGGTATGGAATCAACACTTGACATTGAAGCAACTCGAACACCACAACTCAAAACAAAATAAGGATTGGCTTGCAGAATAAGCTGGAACAAACATATGATAGAGATTTCGTCCGAAGTTTTCGTGGTGGGGCCTACACGGGCTCGATCGTACAGCACCATCATGTACAAGGCAGTGCACATGACATACGAAGCGTCCCCGAGTTGGCATAGCCAAGGACTCTTTAAGACACAACGAGACCACTGTAAAACCAATCGTGAATAGGCGGACCACTAGACGTCGAACCCCAATTTCATATCATACATCTGTTGGAAAGATATCCTAAGAGCTACTTGAATTCCCACCTATAAACTCCCGAAATTTTCCGGTTATGCAATCAGGTGTTGGGGATACAGGGGAAGCATAATATCTCACCCAAAACTAGCAAATCCTACATCCAGCTGTATCCATCCCTCAACACATAACCAAGAAACCTTCAGAAATCATTTACCTCAACCTTCGAAAAGCATCCGTTATACGAGTTATGGCAATACTCCCGAACTCCCGCCCCAGTACTGGGTGGCGTCGAGGTTATCTCACCAACAACTGCATAAAAGAGTTTTTCGATGTCGGCGAACCTAAACTCAGGTATTCCAGAACTGCAACGATAAAATTGTGACGGCAACACCTCGGAGCTCAACTCCCCGGGACACTGCCACAACCCCTAAATGTCAGGAGGCACCAAGAACAATGTTCTCGTCACAATTCCATCGGAACGATTCCAAGATACCCGCGTGATCCTAATTTTTTTAATGAAATTTGAGAAGACAAGAGTCAAAACTCTACGTCAGGATGCCTCACCAGAGTGATGAAGGGACTGGGGAGTAAAAAGAATTCCTAACTCTCCGATATATAATTCCTAAATGACTCAAAACATTTCTCTAGACTCAACAGCGCCAGCTATTCGATCAAGCAGGGGGCTCCTAAGGTCGGGGAAGGCTCTGATTACCAACTTGTAACACCCTCGATGCGTCTATATCTCCCACGTGTCGAAGCACGACTTAGAGGCATAACCACATTGAAAGCAATGTCGCAAGTGAGGTAATCTTCACACAAGGAAGAAGAACGAGTCCATGAAGAAAACAAACGGACGTAGATGAACGGGTCCTCAAAAACGTGACGGTATCGGAACCAACCCGAAGAAGCAACACCGGAAATAAGCACACAACATAGTAAACAACCAACACACGAACATGGTATGATATGCGGGATGCGGTATGCGATGCATATGCATGATTTGGAAAGGAATGATTGAACCTGGCCTCAACTTGGAAATCCAAGAGTGCCACTAGAAAGGTGAGATGATTTCGGTTGAAATCGATATAAAGATCACCAGAATCGGATGCACGGTTTGGGAATGGCAAGTGAAACAAATATGGCACCGGTCTGCGATAGACAGCAAGTGACCAACTAAATGCATCAATATAAATATGCTACAACACTCAAACATGGCAACAAAATACATGGCAGGGATCCACTCATGATGCTTGACAAAAGATGAATACTGAGCTACGGCTAATTCACTCATTAACATGTTCAAACAAGCATGGCAAAAGTGCAAATGATAACAGGTTTCAGACTTAGTGAAATTAACACAAGTCTGGGATTTATTATCAGGAAGCATACTTTGGAGTATGAAAACTATATGCTACAGGAACTTAACATGGCAAAGCAAGGCATGGCATTAAGCTACTCAAAGCACTTAACAAAAGTCCCTTAATGACCTTGAGCCAAAAGGGATCAGAAAATACGATTGCATGCAGGTGAACATGGCAAAAACATAAACAGATCTCAGACTTTGTGAAAAACTGGAGCATGCAAATCAGTTAACGAGTAGGCATGTTTACGAGCTCGATGCACTCACTACAGAGCATGGCATGACAAACCAAGCATACACCCATCAAGAATACATGGCCTAGAAGCTAGACATGGCAAGAACAACAACATAGCATGCACGGATCAATAGCAACAATCTGCTAGGATTCACGATATAGCAAAAGTAGAGCTCGATTGACTCAAGCTATGGTGCTCTATAAATGCAAACAAAGACATGGATGGATAGAGCACCACAATATTAACAAAACATCCTTACTGATCATCCTCAAAAGAGGCACGGATCACTAGTAAACAACATGAACATATGGCATACCGACAACAACACAACAAGGACTTAGTGAAAAACTAAGTCCCTGAAATCAGCATTACCGATTGCACTACTTTGCAAGCTTGTGCTAGTCACCACACATATCACAAAAATACATGGTAAGCACATCTGTAAAGATGGCATGGCATATAACAAACTCATGTAGAGCTCAGGATCATATCATGCACACATTAATCATGGCGAAAATGACAAAATGCCATTTGCTAAAACAGATCTGACAAATCTATCACATAGCCCTCTTCCAATAGCATTTCTGGCATCAAGATGAGCTCAAATGAAAATGATGTAATGAGATGAAATGATGTACTCGTCGAGACGAACATTTTGATATGCTACACGCACGAATCGGAGCTACGGATGCAGAGTTATGATGCTATGAATATGCAATAAAATGTGGCAGATCTGGGCACTTAGAAAAAAACAGGCGCGCGGAGGATAGCTATAAGACGCTCGGGAGGGATTTAGAGGCGCTCACCACTGGGCCCTTGGGCCGGATCGGAGTGGCCCGAGGGGGAGGCAGAGCTGGGCTTGGATCTAGGCCCGGTGATGCGGTCAACGCCCGGATCGAGCTCCTCCCGATCCCGCAAGGCGGCGGCGGCGCGAGGAGAGGACGCCGGAGCGAGGCGGCTAGCCGGAGCTCCAGCGAAGGACGGTCGAAGGCAAGGCGGGGTCCGGCGGACGGTGGGTCTGGACCAGGTGGTCCCGTTCCCGGGGTTGAAGAGGACGGCGAAGGAGCACGCGGGGAACGCGGCGTCGGCGGCACGTCGCCGGAGTGAGATGGCACGGAGGTGCGGCGGGGCGCGCCGGCGAGGTCTCGGGTGGATGGCGGCAGCGGCGCTCGTTGGCGAGGGCTGCACACGGCGGAGGCAACGAGCGGGCGACGGCGGCGCTTCGGGCACGGGCGGCGAAGAGATCCGGGCCCGGGCGGGCCCGCGATGGGCTTCCCCGGGCCGCGCGGTGGAGGAGGCGCACAGTGACATGTGGCGAGCCGTGATTGGCTCGGGCGGATGGCGGTGATGACGTGTCGCCTCCGGATTGGCCGGGGCGACGTGGCGGCGGGGGCTGGACATTGTCCGGCGCGGTGGAGAAGTGTCCGGTGGCGCGAGGGGAGGAGTTTTAGGGTTTCATCCGCGAAAATTCAGGGAAAGCCACATATTTATAGGTGGAGGGAGCTAGGAGGCTCCAAATGAGGTGCGGTTTTCGGCCACGCGATCGTGATCGAACGACCAAGATGATGGAAGAGGTTTAGGTGGGTTTTGGGCCACTTTGGAAGGGTGTTGGGCTGCAACACATACGAGGCCTTTTCGGTCCCTCGGTTAACCGTTGGAGTATCAAACGAAGTCCAAATGGCACAAAACTTGACAGGCGGTCTACCGGTAGTAAACCAAGGCCGCATGACAAGTCTCGGCCCAATCCGAAAACATTTAACACCCGCACATGAAAAGAGGTAGAAAGGGACACCGGATGACATAGGAGCGCCGGATTGCAAAACGGACAACGGGGAAAATGCTCGGATGCATGAGACGAACATGTATGCAAATGAAATGCAATGCATGACACGCAAGCAATGACAACGCAACAACAGCAAAAAACTGGAGGACACCTGGCACATCGGTCTCGGGGCGTCACATAAACGCCGGCGAGTTGACCCCGCTGACCCCGTTTGACCACGGGTGGGCCCAGTTTGACCCCCCTGGGCCAATGACAGGTAGGGCCCAGCCCTGCTGACTAATTAGGATTAGTATTAACTAATATCTAGTTAAACTAATCACACTGACATGCGAGACCCACTGTCAGGTTTGACCTGGACCATCCCGTTGACCACTGACGTCACCCTGACGCACTGCTGACGCAATAACTAATTTCTGTATTTATTTTTATACAGAAAATTCCAGAAATTGTTGCAAACTTCAAAAATTCATAGAAATTATTCTGTAACTCCAAATGCAAAGATCTATATATGAATTTTGATCAGAAAAATTCAATCTATCCATTGGTAATGGTTTCATGCAAGACAGAACAAGTTAACCTTGCTGTTTAAGCAAAATAAGATAATGCACTAAAATGGCTATGTTAAATGAACTAACATTTGAATCTTTGATTCAAATGAGTTCATTCCTTTCTGTTTTAGCTTGCATTAGGCCAAGACACATTCATATTGCCATGTCATAGCATGCATCATATTGTTGCATATCGTCATGTGTTGATTATGTTCCGTGTGTTTTTCGTGGTAGGTTCTATCTCCGAGGATAACCTCGAATATCCGTTTGAAGGGCAGTACCCTACTACCACTACATCAGGCAAGCAACCCATTGATCATTCCGATACAAACCCATGTTCTCGCTTCTGCTCTTGTTTACTGCATTAAGACAATGCGATTCAAACTGTTGTGTGTTGCGGTAGTTGAACCCACTTCCTTTGCATGACCTATCATTGCCACAGTAACTAGATGAAACCCACTAGCATGTGTAGGAGTTGATTGAGCCATATTTGTGTTCCTACCATGCTATGCCTGCTATGCTTAGAGTTGTGTCAGGTCTGGTTCATCTGGGTGATGGGCTAGAGTGAAATGATTATGTCGGTAATGTGAGGGATGTGTTGAACATGTTTTGGTAAAGGTATCGATGAGAGGCCATGTAGGAGTACATGGGGGGTTGTTTCATTGAGGCCGTCCATAAGAACTGGGATCTATATGCGTGATTTAAGATTCAGCCACTACCACATATTGGGCCCTGAAATATGACCCCGCTCGACTTACTGACCCCTCTTGTCCTCTGTCCAGGAGTTGCAACTAGTTTCTGGTGTTTGTAGGTTATGTGTTGGCGGCCGTGCGTAGCGCTGACCCTAGGGGTGGGCTATGATGCGGTAGATACACCATGGCACGGTGTACCGAGTCGCCCGTTTGGTGTCTCGGGAACCCTGCACACATTGTTTGGGGCTGTTGAGGACACCCCGGCCGGATTTCCTTGCGGATGGAACCTGAATAGGCGATAAACCTGGACTAGAGACTTGTGCGGTTAGTCAGGTCGTGGTCTACACCCACGTCGGTTTTCGCTTGAAGTCTGCCGAGCACATGCCGTGTGCAGACGCTAAGTGGTGGAAACATGTGTGATGAAGTACACCCCTGCAGGGTATAAAACTATTCAAATAGCCGTGTCCGCGGTAAAGGACTACTTGGTTGCCTATGCAGTTCATAGACAAGTTAATGGATACTACTAAAAGACTCAAGATAATTGTGAGTACCGAGGATGGCCCTCTCGTAGGATGACGAGGGAGGATCCCCGATGGAGTATTGTGTTGGTGATTAGTGGACTCGTGTGCGAAAACTATTTTACTAGTGGAGTCTCGTAGGATAGCTTTGCCAAGAGTCAAAGCTGGCTTGCTGCAATAACTCCACCACCTTCTTGAGAATGAGCATGTATAGTAGGTTCTGATGTAAGACTTGCTGAGTACCTTTGTACTCATGTTTGCTTAATTGCTGTTTTCAGACGACAACACCGCCCCCTCCGATGGGTTCTTCGTAGACCTTGATGTCGACGAGTGACTAGCCACCTAGATGGTGGTCCAAGCCTTGGAAGGGCCCTCTATAGATAAATAGGCTTCTTCAAGTCTTTTTCCTTTCTAGTGTCTGTTCTCAGACTAAGTTGCTTCCGCATGTGCTTGTATGATTGTATGACTTGAGTGTCGGGTCGTGTGACCCCTACCTGTATGAATATGTTATGTATGGCTCCTCGGATCCTTTTTAAATAAAGTACTTGAGTTGTAGAGTTTTGTTGTGATGCCATGTTGTATGTACTCATATCGGGCATATTGTGTGTATGATTGAAATGCTTGGTATGAGTGGGATCCGACAATCTAGTTGTTTATCCTTGGCAGCCTCTCATATGGGGAAATGCAGTCTAGTGCTTCCTAAGCGATAGTAGTCCTCTAGAGCCTGGTTCACCGGAGTCCTGCTAGCCTAGCACTACTGCTCTGGACACTTGACTGGTCGGCATGTGTTTCACTTTGTTGCTGTGTCTGTCCCTTCGGGGAAATGTCACGCGGTGACATCCGGAGTCCTGCCTAGCCTGCTACAGCCCGGTTACCGAAGTCCTGTTAGCCCAGTGCTACAGCCCGGATTCACACGTTGATGACCGACATGCTTGATGTGATTCATGTATGCCTGTCCCCATAGGTCTGTGCCGCTTTGGGTTCTCGACTAGCCATGTCAGCCCGGGTTCTCTGTCATATGGATGCTAGCGACACTATCATATACGTGAGCCAAAAGGCGCAAACGGTCCCGGGCCATGGTAAGGCGACACCCGTGGGGATACCGTGCGTGAGGCCGCAATGTGATATGAGGTGTTACCGGCTAGATCGATGTGACTTGGAATCGGGGTCCTGACATCTGGGCTCATCATCGCTTCCTCATAGTTCGTAGGTTCGTCATGGTCAATTAACATGACCTCCAGAACAGGATTACCGTACCACTCTGGTGCGGATCTCACTCTGGTTGACCTACGAGGTTCGGTAGTAACTTGATCTAAAGTTACATGATCATCATCATTAGCTTCCTCACTAATTGGTGTAGGAGTCATGGAAACAGATTTTTGTGAACTACTTTCCAATAAGGGAGCAGGTATAGTTACCTCATCAAGTTCTACTTTCCTCCCACACACTTCTTTCGAGAGAAACTCCTTCTCTAGAAAGGATCCATTCTCAGTAACAAATATCTTGCCTTCAGATCTGTGATAGAAGTTGTACCCAACAGTTACTTTTGGGTATCCTATGAAGATGCACTTCTCCGAGTTGGGTTTGAGCTTATCAAGATGAAACTTTTTCACATAAGCATTGCAACCCCAAACTTTAAGAAACGACAGCTTAGGCTTCGTGCTAAACCACAGTTCATACGGTGTCATCTCAACAGATTTAGATGGTGCCCCTTTTTAATGTGCATGCAGCTGTCTCTAATGCATAACCCCAAAACGATAGTGGTAAATCAGTAAGAGACATTATAGATCGCACCATATCTAGTAAAGTACGATTACGACGTTCGGACACACCATTACGCTGTGGTGTTCCAGGTGGCATGAGTTTGTGAAACTATTCCACATTGTTTTAATTGAAGACCAAACTCGTGACTCCAATATTTGCCTCTGCGATCAGATCGTAGAAACTTTATTTTCTTGTTACGATGATTTTCCACTTCACTCTGAAATTCTTTGAACTTTTCAAATGTTTCAGACTTATGTTTCATCAAGTAGATATACCCATATCTGCTCAAATCATCTGTGAAGGTCAGAAAATAACGATACCCGCCGTGAGCCTCAACACTCATTGGACTGCATACATCTGTATGTATTATTTCCAAGAAGTTTGTTGCTCCCTCCATTGTTCCAGAGATGGAGTCTTAGTCATCTTGCCCATGAAGCATGGTTCGCAAGCATCAACTGATTCATAATCAAGTGATTCCAAAAGCCCATCAGCATGGAGTTTTTCATGCGCTTTATACCAATATGACCCAAACGGCAGTGCCACAAATAAGTTGCACTATCATTATTAACTTTGCATCTTTTGGCTTCAATATTATGAATATGTGTATCACTACGATCGAGATCCAACAAACCAATTTCATTGGGTGTATAACCATAGAAGGTTTTATTCATGTAAACAGAACAACAATTATTCTCTGATTTTAAATGAATAACCGTATTGCAATAAACATGATCAAATCATATTCATGCTCAACGTAAACGCCAAATAACATTTATTTAGGTTTAACACTAATCCCGGAATTATAGGGAGTACGATGATGATCATATCAATATTGGAACCACTTCCAACACACATCGTTACTTCACCCTTAACTAGTCTCTATTTATTCTGTAACTCTTGTTTCGAGTTACTAATTTTTAGCAACCGAACAAGTATCAAATACCCAGGGCTACTATAAATACTAGTAAGGTACACATCAATAACCTGTATATCAAATATACCCTTGTTCACTTTGCCATCCTTCTTATCCACTAAATATTCAGGAATTTCCGCTTCCAATGACCAGTCCCTTTGCAGTAGAAGCACTTAGTCTCAGGCTTAGGTCCAGACTTGGCTTCTTCACTTGAGCAGCAACTTGCTTGCCGTTCTTCTTGAAGTTCCCTTTCTTTCCCTTTGCCCTTTTCTTGAAACTAGTGGTCTTGTTAATCATCAACACTTGATGCGCTTTCTTGATTTCTATCTTCAACGATTTCATCATCATGAAAAGCTCGGGAATCATTTACGTCATCCCTTGCATACTATAGTTCATCACGAAGTTCTACTAACTTGGTGATTTTGACTAGAGAATTCTGTCAATCGCTATTTTATCTGGAAGATTAACTCCCACTTGATTCAAGCGATTGTAGTACCCAGACAATCTGAGCACATGCTCACTGCTTGAGCTATTCTCCTCCATCTTTTAGCTATAGAACTTGTTGGAGACTTCATATCTCTCAACTCAGGTATTTGCTTGAAATATTAACTTCAACTCTTGGAACATCTCATATGGTCCATGACATTTAAAACGTCTTTGAAGTCCCGATTCTAAGCCGTTTAAGCATGGTGCACTAAACTATCAAGTAGTCATCATATTGAGCTAGCCAAATGTTCATAACATCTACATCTGCTCCTGCAATAGGTTTATCACCTAGCGGTGCATCAAGGACATAATTCTTTCATGCAGCAATGAGGATAAACCTCAGATCACGGATCCAATCCACATCATTGCTACTAACATCTTTGAACTTAGTTTTCTCTAGGAACATATCAAAAATAAAACATATGGAAGCAATAACGCGAGCTATTGATCTACAACATAGATATGCAAATACTATCAGGACTAAGTTCATGATAAATTAAAGTTCAATTAATCATATTACTTAAGAACTCCCACTTAGATAGACATCCCTCTAATCATCTAAGTGATCACGTGATCCATATCAACTAAACCATAACCGATCATCACGTGAAATGGAGTAGTTTTCAATGGTGAACATCATTATGTTGATCATATCTACTATATGATTCACGCTCGACCTTTCGGTCTCCAGTGTTCCGAGGCCATATCTGCATATTCTAGGCTCGTCAAGTTTAACCCGAGTATTTCTGCGTGTGCAAAATTGGCTTGCACCCGTTGTAGATGGACATAGAGCTTATCACACCCGATCATCACGTGGTGTCTGGGCACGACGAACTTTGGCAACGGTGCATACTCAGGGAGAACACTTTTATCTTGAAATTTAGTGAGAGATCATCTTATAATGCTACCGTCATAACTAAGCAAAGTAAGATGTATAAAAGATAAACATCACATGCAATCAAAATATGTGACATGATATGGCCATCATCATCTTGTGCCTTTGATCTCTATCTCCAAAGCATCATCATGATCTCCATCGTCACCGGCATGACACCATGATCTTCATCATCTTGATCTATATCAATGTATCGTCACATGGTCGTCTCGCCAACTATTGCTCTTGCAACTATTGCTATCGCATAGCGATAAAGTAAAGAAATTATTTGGCACTTGCATCTTATGCAATAAAGAGACAACCAGAAGGCTTCTGCCAATTGCCGATAACTTCAACAAAACATGATCATCTCATACAACAACTTATATCTCATCACGTCTTGACCATATCACATCACAACATACCCTGCAAAAACAAGTTAGACGTCCTCTACTTTGTTGTTGCAATTTTTACGTGGTTGCTACGGGCTGAGCAAGAACAGTTCTTACCTACGCATCAAAACCACAATGATAGTTTGTCAAGTTGGTGATGTTTTAACCTTTGCAAGGACCGGGCGTAGCCACACTCGGTTCAACTAAAGTTGGAGAAACTGACACCCGCCAGCCACCTGTGTGCAAAGCACGTCGGTAGAACCAGTCTCGCGTAAGCGTACGCGTAATGTCGGTCCGGGAAGCTTCATCCAACAATACGACCGAACCAAAGTATGACATGCTGGTAAGCAGTGTGACTTATATCGCCCACAACTCACTTGTGTTCTACTCGTGCATATGACATCTACGCATAAAACCTGCCTCTGATACCACTGTTGGGGGACTTAGTAATTTCAAAAAAATCATACGCACACGCAAGATCATGGTGATGCATAGCAACGAGAGGGGAGAGTGTTGTCCACGTACCCTCGTAGACCGAAAGCGGAAGCGTTAGCACAACGCGGTTGATATAGTCATACGTCTTCATGATCCGACCGATCAAGTACCGAACGCACGACACCTCTGAGTTCAGCACACGTTCAGCCCGATGACATCCCTCGAACTCCGATCCAGCCGAGTGTTGAGGGAGAGTTTCATCAGCACGACGGCGTGATGACGATGATGATGTTCTACCGATGCAGGGCTTTGCCTAAGCACCGCTACAGTATTATCGAGGTGCACTATGGTGGAGGGGGGCACCGCACACGGCTAAAAGATCAACAGATCAATTATTGTGTCTATGGGGTGCCCCCTGGCCACGTATATAAAGGAGTGGAGGAGGGGAGGGGCCGGCCCTCTCTATGGAGCGCCCTAGGGGAGTCCTACTCCCACCGGGAGTAGGATTCCCTCTTTCCTAGTAGAACTAGGAGCCCTTCCAAGTAGTAGGAGTAGGAGAGAAGGAAAGGGAAAAGAGAAGAGAACGAAGGAGGGGCGCAGCCCTTCCCCCTAGTCCAATTCGGACTAGGCCTTGGGGGGCGCGGCCTGCCTCTCTCTCTTTCCCCTAAAGCCCAATAAGGCCCATACACTCCCCGGCGAATTCCCGTAACTCCCCGGTACTCCGATAAATACCTGAATCACTCGAAACCTTTCCAATGTCCGAATATAGTCGTCCAATATATCGATCTTTACATCTCGATCATTTCTAGACTCCTCGTCATGTCCCCGATCTCATCCGGGACTCCGAAATACCTTCGGTACATCAAAACACATAAACTCATAATATAACCGTCATCAAACTTTAAGCGTGCGGACCCTACGGGTTCGAGAACTATGTAGACATGACCGAAACACGTCTCCGGTCAATAACCAATAGCACAACCTGGATGCTCATATTGGCTCCTAAATATTCTATGAAGATCTTTATCGGTCAAACCGCATAACAACATACGTTGTTCCCTTTGTCATCGGTATGTTACTTGCCCGAGATTCGATCGTCGGTATCTCAATACCTAGTTCAATCTCGTTACCAGCAAGTCTCTTTACTCGTTCCGTAATACATCATCCCGCAACTAACTCATTAGTTGCAATGCTTGCAAGGCTTAAGTGATGTGTATTACCGAGAGGGCCCAAAGATACCTCTCCGACAATCGGAGTGACAAATCCTAATCTCGAAATACGCCAACCCAACAAGTACCTTTGGAGACATCTATAGAGCACCTTTATAATCACCCAGTTACGTTGCGACGTTTGGTAGC
Source organism: Triticum aestivum (assembly GCF_018294505.1). NCBI lineage: Eukaryota > Viridiplantae > Streptophyta > Magnoliopsida > Poales > Poaceae > Triticum > Triticum aestivum. The sequence continues at coordinate 287,086,061 of NC_057800.1, read as the reverse complement.
ACACAAAGTGTTCCTCCGGTAAACGGGAGTTGCATAATCGCATAGTCATAGGAACATGTATAAGTCATGAAGAAAGCAATAGCAACAAACTAAACGATCAAGTGCTAAGCTAACGGAATGGGTCAAGTCAATCACATCATTCTCCTAATGATGTGATCCCATTAATCAAATGACAACTCTTTGTCTATGGCTAGGAAACATAACCATCTTTGATCAACGAGCTAGTCAAGTAGAGGCATACTAGTGACACTCTGTTTGTCTATGTATTCACACATGTATCATGTTTCCAGTTAATACAATTCTAGCATGAATAATAAACATTTATCATGATATAAGGAAATAAATAATAACTTTATTATTGCCTCTAGGGCATATTTCCTTCAGGAGCATCCCACGATCATCCCCATGGACGCACCTACACCTCCAACAACACCACTTGGACCAATGACAAGAGCCTGAGCCAAGGCTATCGAAGATAAGGTGAACTCACTCCTCTCCGAACTTCCACTTTCTATGCATGAGACATGGCTACTACCTAAGTCCGAGTTGTTGTGCATGATTAGGTATCAAGAGGACCCTCCCGAAGATGCACATGAAGATGTACAAGTCCCCAAGTTCACGGATGAAGAGGAACGTCAAGAGAAGAAGAAGGCAGCTCCAGGACCCGGACATCCGGTCCCTAGCCCGAACGTCCGGCCGCTGGAGACTTCTACCACAACAGCCTACCAGCCACCGCGCATCTACAGGCCCCGAACATCCGGCCCCAGCCCGGACATCCGGCCCGGCCCGGAAATCCGGCTGGAGCCCGGATATCCGGACACCACCTTCCCGAGAGCGACATGGCCAGCTTCACCAGCCCGGACATCCGGCCTCCCCAGCCCGGACATCCGGCCCTCTGCGAACGCCCGGACATCCGGCCCCGCGCGAACGCCTGGACATCCGGCCCGACGCCCGGACGTCTGGCCTCCCCTGTCTGCGCATAGTGTAAGGGCTGAGGCCCGTGTACCCCTTCGCACCCCTAGACTATGTATACTCCACCTCGTCCTACTTTCTAGGGTTAGCGTTGGTTTAGCTCATTTTAGAGGTAGAGCATTTCTCATCCACATCGGATCTACTCCACGAGAGAGACCACGGCCTCTACGGAGAAGATCCCTTTGGATTCAAGACCTCCTTGCGAAGAAGAACTTCAAGACCTCCTCGCGGAGAAGACCGGTTACCTCTTGTATTGTTCGTTGTTGACTTTGGATCTTGTATGTTCCTTTGTGTTCATGGATCTAGTGCATGTGTGATCATTCTTGTTGGTTTGAGTGTTCTCTTGTGTTCCCCTCGTGATTTTCCCCTCGTTTCCCTCCTCGTGTTCTTCGTGTTCATTGCGGGATCCGCTCCTTTCGTGAAAGATCGCCCGATTAGGGTTCCTACCCTACATCATCTTGGTATCAGAGCCATGTTGATCACGATTTCGGAGCCTCCCCGTTGTGTTGCTAGCCTAGTTTTGTTGATTTTATCCCTAATTCGAAAATTCCCCACAAAAATAGCCCCCAATTTTTTTTGTGATTTGTTGGTGTGATGAAGTTTTGTTGGATTTGATCCGCGGATTTCGTGTGTTGCAGGTAGATCTAGCTTTCCATCCACTTTTCCCCAATTTCCATCCACAAATTTCTCCGAATTTTGCCCGGATTTGACCTCTCCTCGCGACGATCTTCGAATCCATCCACGGATCCAGAGCCCGGACATCCGGCCCGACAAGCCCGGACATCCGGCCCCTGACAGCACCACTTCCTCTCCACCGCCTGTTTTCTGCCCATTTTTCGCCAAATTTTATTCTGGTGCCCACATATACTTCCGCATACCTCCACCACTTCCGCATAGCACCACCATATACCACATACACAACCACCACTTACCAACTCCAACTCCGACAATTTTGGTCCAATTTTGCTTTGAGAATTTGAGTTGCGGTACCGTGTCCTACTTGTGTTTCGGCTATTTAGGTACGGTTCGACATCAAAATCACCGCCGCTCATCTTCGCTACAGACGCATCATCAACAATGACCACCTCGACTACATCTTGGTATTCGTGCCACCATTTAGACACCATGCCGTCCACAAGAGACGGTAACCTCATCCTGGTATTGGACATATCACTCTTGCCATTACATTGATAGCCATCATAGCCTTACTCCTTTGCGTTGCTTACCCATCGAGACTAGACATTGAGTATTGCCGGCAACGAGACTTGTGCACATTAGTGATCATAATTCCCATAGCAAACATACATCATTGTTGCATATCTTGGTACCATCTCTTGTGTCACAAGGTTGTCATCGCATACACAATTGCTATCTTGGTTCGTGAAGTATTGCATGAGAAAAGAGCTCCAACATAAAAGAACCAAACAAGATTTTAAGCAAAAAGGAAAGATAAGCAAAGAGCTTTTAAGCAAGAACCATAGCATCATACAACATTAAGATTGTCATACTCGACCATCTTGGATCATATCATAGAAACACCTTGCATAAAGCATACTTGGGATAGAAGTCATTGCATTTTTGCTAAGTAGGTTGTGCGCAAGTCTTTGTATCCGCCTATTGTGCAATGGTGCTAGCGTCTCTCTAGTGTTGTGCAACAAGAGCATTTTTGTGGATTCCACATTTTGGCTCAACCTTGGTTGCCCAACCCCACTTATTTCTTTGCGTGTGTGTTTCCATGTACATTACATTGCTTGGTCTACTTGTTGCATTGCAATCTTGCGAATATTTTCCAACATTATTGAAGCTCACGTACAATTGCATTAAATTTTGTGCCACCATCCTAACCAAGTCCACCATAAGCTTTTACTTTTGTAGGTGTGAGAAACCGACAAGAATTGGTACCAATTGTGATATTTCCTTGTCCACATTGGAGTGATCATTGATCCACTTTCAACTTCGGTCAAGGTACATTTGGTATTCGTTCTTCTCTTTCTACCACTCGCATTTTTATCTTGGAATGATGGATAGGCCAAGTACTTCTACCAACCCACTCTTCATTGAGCACGATGACGACATGAACTCCTATATCACCAAGAGCCACCTCTTTGGTGCACAACGTGCTTTGCATCAAGAGCAACAAGCAATGAGTGAACGCATCGATAACCTCGCCGCCGACTTGCAACTCTCCGAGCAACGTACAAGGGACTACTTTGACCACAAGCTCGACGATCACAAGCAAGAGAACGACGCAAGAATGGACGAGATTCGTGCTTTGTTGCTCGACCTCTCTTCTTCCACTTCGTCTTCATCAAGAAGGACTCGCTCAAGTCGACACTCCGACTTCACCCTCTCCGACTCAAGTACACCGACATCGAACACTCTACGTCGTGCCATGCGCAACGATCGTCAAGCAAGCCTCAATCCTCTACGTGACACCGACTCTCAAGAGCGCTGACAACGTCAAACCCAAGAGGCTTTCACGCTAGCACGAAAACGGCAACGACAACGCCAACATGAAGAGGAAGAGCACGCGCGTCTACACCAAGATGCACAAGATGCCGAGGCACAACGCCAAGAACAACAACTACGTGAAGCTCAAGCACTTGAGGCGCAACAAGCCCTCCAAGTTGCAAGTCAAGCCGTAGCAAACCGAGGCCGACAAGCTCGTGAACATGAAGAAACACTTCACGAAGAAGTTCAAGAACGAAGATTTCAAGATCGCGTGCATCGTCAAGTTCCTCAAGTTCCTCCTCGAGCTCGACAAGCTCCCCCACAAGCTCGCCAAGAACATCAAGTTCACCAAGAGCATGAAGACAATGGGAATCCTCCACGACAAGAGCAATATGAGGTTGACAACCCTCTTCTCCAAGAGCAACACGAGATTGAAAATCATCAACAACATGGACGTCATCATCCCCGACCCCAACACAATGAAGAGCAACGCTACGGCAAGCTCAAGTTCACCATGCCCAAGTTCAATGGAAGCAACGATCCCGAAGAGTACCTTTCATGGGCATTGAAGGTTGACAAAATCTTCCGTTTGCACAACTATGAAGAAGGGAAGAAGATCGCGATGGCATCCCTTGAGTTCCAAGACTATGTCCTCATTTGGTGGGAACAAGTTATTGAGCGCCGAGAGGCAAGAGGTGAACCACCCATCACTACTTGGGCGCAAATGAAGGATGTCATGACAGCATGCTTTGTGCCTACCTACTACAACCACGACCTCTTCAAGAAACTCCAACTACTCAAGCAAGGAACAAGAGCGTTGAAGAGTACTACAAGGAGATGGAGATTGCTATGATACGAGCCAATGTCATGGAAGATGATGAGAAAACTATGGCACGTTTCTTGAATGGACTCAACCATCATATCAAGAAGATCGCCGACTTCCAACCATACTCGAACCTCATCGAACTAGTGCATCAAGCTACAAAAGCGGAACGTCAAGTGCAAGACGATTTCAAGTATGCCAAGTTCTCATCCAAGTCATACGGCTTCTCCAACACCCAAGCTTCAACGACTCCAACTCCGTCTACCAAGCCTTCTACAAGCAATGTCGACAAGTCGAGTTCCAAGAAAGCTTCATCGACTCCAAGTCATCCTCCTACTACAAGCAACTTCAAGCCGAGAGCTTCATCATCATCCACTCCAACCGATGAGACCGTCAAGAAGACTTCCTTCAAATGCTTCACATGCGGAGGCCGAGGCCACAAGTCCTATGAGTGCACCAACAAGCGGGCCATGATACTCAACGACGACGGCACCTAGGACTCGATGAGTGAAGGAGAAATGGACGCTCTTGAGCAAGTCGCCATGCACCGGCAAGTGAACGATGAAGACGAACAAGTCTTTTGCGATGAAGATTCAAGTCCCGCTCTTGTTGTCTCCAAGGTCTTGACTCTCCAACATCACCAAGAAGAAGACCAAAGATGCCTTATATTCCACACCAAGGCTGGCATCAATGGAAGATCCGTCAAGGTCATCATCGATGGAGGTAGTTGTCATAATCTCGCAAGTGAAGAACTTTGCTCCAAGCTCCAATTGCCCAAGATGAAGCACCCACATCCCTACAAAGTGCAATGGCTTAGCGACTCTGGCATTATCCAAGTCGAGCATCGAGTACAAGTCTCCTTCAAAATTGGTGCCTATGAAGACACTTTGGAGTGCGACGTCGTTCCAATGACCGTTTGCCACCTTCTCCTTGGACGCCCATGGCAATTTGATAGAGGTGTCATTCACAATGGTCGAACGAACCACTACATCTTCAAGATGAAGGGAAAGGAGTACGTACTTCATCCCATATCTCCAAGCCAAGTGATCGCCGACAAGCAAGCCACCCATCATGGAGAGAATAGTGAGAGAGCGAGCCACCAAAAAGAGAGTGAGTGCCACAAGCCCAAATCGAGCGCCTCCACGATGAGCGAAAAGAAGAACTTAGTCCTATTTGCCACCAAAAGTGAGATAAGAGGAGTGTGTGAGAACCCATCTAGTGTCCTACACTACGTCCTTTTGTGCAAGGACAATGAGCCACAAGTTAACACCCCTCACACTCTTCCTCTAGTGTTGTCTTCTCTTTTGCAGGAATTTCACGATGTTTTCCCCGACGAGCTACCTCCGGGACTACCTCCACTACGAGGCATCGAGCACCGCATCGACCTCATCCCCGGATCACCGCTTCCGAACAAAGATCCCTACCGCGTCAACCCCGAAGAAACCAAAGAAATACAAAAGCAAGTAAAGCATCTCATAGACCATGGACATGTGCGTGAAAGTTTGAGCCCATGTGCCATCCCGGTCATTCTTGTGCCAAAACGAGACAGTAGCTTTCGCATGTGCTCCGATTGTAGACCTATCAATGCTATCCCGTTTGTTATAGGTATCCCATTCCACGCCTTGATGATATGCTTGATGAACTTAGTGGTGTCATTATCTTTTCAAAAATTGATCTTAAGAGTGGTTACTATCAAATCTGCATACAAGAGGGTGATGAATGGAAAACCACTTTCAAAACCAAGTTTGCCTTGTATGAGTGGTTAGTCATGCCTATGGGTCTATCGAAAGCACCAGGTACTTTTATGCGCCTTATGAATCATGTCTTTCGCCCTTACATTGGTGTGTTTGTTATGGTCTACTTTGATGATATCCTTGTTTTTAGCAAGTCTCTCAAAGAGCATGTCACCCATGTCTGTATCGTTTTACAAACTCTTCGAAAAGAGCATCTCTATGCTAATATGGAGAAATACCTTTTTGGCATTGACAAGCTCGTTTTCTTGGGTTTTGTTGTTTCTTCTAAGGGTGTCCATGTTGATGAGTCCAAGATCAATGTTATTAAGACTTGGACACAACCAACAAACTTGCAACAAGTGCGTAGCTTTCTTGGCCTTGCGGGTTTATATCGTCGCTTTGTGAAATATTTTAGCACCATTGCTTTGCCTTTACATGCTTTGAGCAAGAAGAATGCACCTTTTGTTTGGGGACCATCCCAAGATACCGCTTTCAATGAGCTTAAGAATTTGCTTACTCATGATCCCGTGCTTGCATTACCCAACTTTGAAAAACCCTTTGAGATTCATTGCGATGCTAGTGGTAATGGCATAGGAGGTGTGTTAACACAAGAGAAGCGCCCCATCGCTTACTTTAGTGAGAAACTCTCCGGAGCGCAACTCAATTACCCCATCTATGACAAAGAGCTCTATGCTTTAGTCCGCGTTTTGCATGAACGGTAGCACTATCTTTGCCCTCATGAATTTATCATTCATACCGCTCATGGAACGCTCAAGTACCTTAAGGGCCAAACCAAGTTGAACAAGCGTCATGCTAAATGGAGTGAATTTATTGAGTCTTTTCCTTATGTCATCAAGTACATTAAGGGTAAGGAAAACATTGTGGCGAATGCCCTTTCCCGCATATGCATGCTTGTTACTCAACTTGAATTGGATGTCATTGGTTTTGAGCATATAAAAGATTTGTATGAGCATGATCCTACTTTTGCTACTCCGTATGCCAAGTGTTTGACGCACACCTCTTGGGAGCACTATTACATCAAAGATGGATATCTTATGAGAGCTAACAAACTTTGCATCCCCGAGTCTTCTATTCGCTTGTTGCTTTTGCAGGAATCTCATGGAGGAGGCTTACAAGACGTCCGCTACACTCTCAAAGAACTACTATTGGCCCAAGATGTTTCGTGACGTCAACCGCTTCACCAACCGATGCTCTACATGTCGCAAAGCTAAGTCTAAAGCTGAATCCCATGGCCTTTATATGCCTCTACCAATTCCATATCAACCATGGGAAGACATTAGCATGGACTTCGTACTTGGTTTGCCTAGGACTAGAAATGGGAAGGATTCGGTATTTGTCATTGTGGACCGTTTCTCTAGAATGGCACATTTCATTCCTTGCAACAAGATAGACGATGCTTCACATGTTGCTAATCTCTTTAGTAGGGAAATATTGCGTCTACACGGAGTGCCAAAGACGATAGTCTCGGACCGCGGCGTCAAGTTCCTTAGCTACTTTTGGAAGACCCTATGCGCCAAGCTCGGAATCAAGCTACTCTTCTCCACGGCATATCATCCACAAACTGACGGCCAAACGGAGGTGACCAACCGCACACTCTCCACTCTACTTCGAGTACTCATCAATAAGAACATCAAGGAGTACCTACCTATCGCCGAGTTTGCCTGCAACCGAGCAAGACACTCAACAACCGGCAAGTCCCCCTTCGAGGTCGTCTACGGATTCAACCCATTGTCACCGTTGGACATTCTTCCTCTACCACTCCAAGAGCGCATCAATTTGGACGCAAGTGCACGAGTGACACATATCAAGAAGGTGTAGGAAGACACAAGACACACCATCGAGCGCCAAGTTCTACACCTTGCGACCAAGCTCGACTTCAACAAGCAACCTATGGTATTCAACATTGGAGATCTTGTGTGGCTACACCTTCGAAAGGACCGCTTTCCCCAAGAACGCAAGTCCAAACTTCGACCACGAGCGGACGGACCCTTCAAGGTGCTTGCACGCTACAACAACAACGCCTACAAGATCGACATTCCACGCGACAAGTACTTCATGAGCGACATCTTCAACGTCAAAGATCTCTCTCCCTACACTGGTGATGAAGAATTTGTTCCGAGGATGGATCTTCCCCAAGGGAGGGGAGATGATGCGGAGCATCCCACGATCATCCACATGATGCACCTACACCTCCAACGACACCACTTGGACCAATGACAAGAGCCCGAGCCAAGGCTATCAAAGATAAGGTGAACTCACTCCTCTCCGAACTTCCACTCTCTATGCATGAGACATGGCTACTACCTAAGTCTGAGTTGTTGTGCATGATTAGGTATCAAGAGGACCCTCCCGAAGATGCACATGAAGATGTACAAGTCCCCAAGTTCACGGATGAAGAGGAATGTCGAGAGAAGAAGAAGGAAGCTCCAGGACTCGGACATCCGGCTGTTGGGGAACGTAGCATAAATTCAAAATTTTCCTACGTGTCACCAAGATCTATCTATGGAGTCATCTAGCAACAAGGGAGGAGTGGATCTACATACCCTTGTAGATCGCACGCGGAAGCGTTCAAGAGAATGGGGTTGATGGAATCGTACTCGTCGTGCTCCAAATCACCGATGATCCTAGCGCCGAACGGACGGCACCTCCGTGTTCAACACACGTACGGATCAGCGACGTCTCCTCCTTCTTGATCCAGCAAGGGGGGAGGAGAGGTTGATGGAGATCCAGCAGCACGACGGCGTGGTGGTGAAAGTAGCGGGATTCCAACAGGGCTTCGCCAAGCGCTGCGGGAGGAGGGAGATGTGTCATGGGAGGGAGAGGGAGGCGCCAGGGCTTAGGTATGGTTGCCCTCCCTTCCCCCCACTATATATAGGGCCAAGGGAGAGGGGGGGCGCAGCCTTGGCCCTTCCTCCAAGGAAGGGTGCGGCCAAGGGAGGAGTCCCTCCTCCCCAAGGCACCTCGGAGGTGCCTTCCCCCTTTAGGACTCTTCCTTTCCCTCTTCTCTTGGCGCATGGGCCTCTTGGGGCTGGTGCCCTTGGCCCATATAGGCCAAGGCGCACCCCCTACAGCCCATGTGGCCCTCCGGGGCAGGTGGCCCCACCCGGTGGACCCCCGGGACCCTTCCGGTGGTCCCGGTACAATACCGGTGACCCCAAAACTTGTCCCGATGGCCGAAATAGCACTTCCTATATATAATTCTTTACCTCCGGACCATTCCGGAACTCCTAGTGACGTCCGGGATCTCATCCGGGACTCCAAACAACTTTCGAGTTACCGCATACTAATATCTCTATAACCCTAGCGTCACCGAACCTTAAGTGTGTAGACCCTACGGGTTCGGGAGACATGCAGACATGACCGAGATGACTCTCCGGTCAATAACCAACAGCGGGATCTGGATACCCATGTTGGCTCCCACATGTGTCACGACCGGGTTTTCCGGGTAATTTCCAGAAAAAGACCGTCGTGCTCATCAGTCCCATGATTACTGTTAGCTGATGAGGCTCCAACTTGATACAGAAATTCCAGGCAAAATACAAAAATTATGTGGTACAAGACCATTCTGGCCTGTGAGTACAACAATTGGGTTTCTAGTGGTTGATGGCGGAAGCGGTTTGTGAGACATCAGTGTCTATGGGACTCCATTTCCCACAGGAATAGCTGACCAGGTTAACTCCTATCTTCGCGAGGCTGCTATCACCGTTGCTTAGTTTCCAGGGCTGTCATCGCCACGCTCCTCTCCAAGCAAGCAATCTGGCCAAGACAATAGCCAGGGACAAGCCAGTGTGTACTTTGAATGTACTCGCAAATATTAAGAACACAGGTATAATATAATTGATAATCATGCACTGAAAAATTCCATGATCACATCGTCAGTCATAAATAAAACATCTTTTATGCATGCAAGTAGGTTATTTTCATGCAACATGAATAAGCAGTAATAGAGTGGGAATAAAATGCTGCAGTCGGGCGTCTGAGCGACACCACATAAAGGGCGTTAAAAGACACAGTCGGGCGTCTGAGCGACACCACATAAAGGGCTTTAAAAGAAATGCCACAGTCGGGCGTCTGAGCGACACCACATAAAGGGCTTTAAAAGAAATGCCACAGTCGGGCGTCTGAGCGACACCACATAAAGGGCTTTAAAAGAAATGCCACAGTCGGGCGTCTGAGCGACACCACATAAAGGGCTTATAAGATAAATAATCACAATGAATATCCAGGAGGTAGAACCGTCCCAGGGATACTCGATAATATAAATAATGCAACGGGTTAGTCCATCACAAAATAATAATCATGGTCCTCACAAGTAACCAGTCGGTATCCAAGTTTGGTTTAACAATATCTCCTCCGAAGACTGACACTAAGACCAACACTTGACCCATCCCAGACTGTAATCCTTAACCATGGACACGGCTATTCGAATAGGTTTAATCTCTGCAGAGGGTGTACTCTTTACCCATGAGTAACGGATTCCTTTAGTCCATCGGGACTAATTCCGTCTATGGCCTTTTAGTTGAAAACACGCCTAACTTGCACACACCAGCTTAACTCATCGGTGTCTGGAATCACCCACGACACTTGTTAAGCAAAACTCTAAGTGGGGAGGCTACAACCTCGCGTAGCATGGGATCAAATTTATATCGCGCGCTCTAAGGGGTGGCCTCCCCTCTCGGTCCCAACCGGAGACACCCATGCCCCCGGACCAGGTGGCATGCCTACCAGCTACAACCGGTATCTTCCACCATGGCCTCTCTATACGGTGTGTGCTTGAAAGGGGTTGACGACTTACTGAACCATACCCTACCTGCGGCAGGGACAAGTGGTAGTACATAGCAAGTATGGGGGTTACTAGAACAAGACTCGATCTACGGTCGACTCAAGAGCTTTATAAATTCCCTGCATGACATGTATAACAAATATATTTCAACCAACAAAATCACCACTCAATATACCTTACCATGCCATACCGGACGTAACCGTCCCGACGGAGACCGGCGATAAGCTCACGCCTACCCAAGGTAGAGGCTTTTCCCGGATTTCTTTCCGGTATGCATGCAAGGCACATGAGGATGATTACCATCACCAGTATATTCATTTCCAACAGCAAGGAAATCACTAATATGCATTAATGCAAACGATCATATCACATGAAATAACAAGTTCTCCGATATAAGGTGGTGTTATAAACGTGTCAACTAACACACCAAAAATATTATTCCGTGGTTCAGAATGCTTGCCTTTAATGGTGTGGAGAGGTGGGGGTGCTCTCCAAATTTTTTGAAAGCTTCCTTCTCTCCCAAAAATCCTATTTCCAAAAATATATTTGAATTAACACACATTTCAAAAACAGTACAAAAAAGTTGTTTGGAAAATTTTCAAATAAATCTTAAAATAAACTAGACCAAATTTGAGGGAGGTAGGAAAAAGAATCAACTCATTTGGAGTTAAAATTAAGAAGTTATAGCCAGTCAAAGATGTGGTCAAAATCTGTTATTTAAAAATAAAACAGAAAAGAAAACGTTTCGAATAAACACGTACACGTCGAAAGCGTATTTTGGATTTACGCTTCCACTTACTCCAGCATGGATGGCGCGCGTGTCACTGACAGTGGGCCCGCCTGGCCCACTGGTCAGGTTTGACTGGTCTATTTCTCCCTCCTCTTCCTCTGCCCGAACGGAGGCGGGGCAACGGCGGTCGTCGTCAGCGAACGGCGGCTCCCCGCGGGTTCCAGAGGGTCTGGATGGATCCGCGAGACCAAGGCGGTCCTCCCGGTGGTCGTTGGGTCGACGGGGGTGGAAGGAGTCGTCGGCGGTGAGCTTCGCGGCGGAGGGAGCTTCGGGAGTAAAGTGAGTTTGGGGCTACGGTGGTTCCCGATCAAAATTGAGTAGGGGGAAGGGCTCACGGGAGGATGAGGGGGTTCCTGGTGAAGAGAACGAAGAGGGGGAGGCCCTGGTGGTGCCGGAATGGCCGGGGCAGTGGCGGCGGCTGCGGTTACCGGAGATGAGGAAGGAGGCCTCCCCGGGTCGATTGGCTGCCAATGGGGGTCCTCGGGAGATGGCTTGGGACTGCCTGCGTGCGGAGATGAGCTCGGGGCTCCTTAAATGGGCGAGCCAAGGCGGTTCCGCGGCGGCCGCGGATAAGGTCGCCGGCGACCGCCATTCTGTAGCTAGGGCATCGTGGCGGCGACGAGGGCTAGTGGACACACTCGTGGATGAGCTCGCGCTGTTCCAGGGGCCAGGTGGCGAGCGGGAGAGGCTCGGGCGGCGCCGACATGAGCAGAGGCTGTCGGGCGGCTGCGGCGGCTAGCTCTTGGCCTGCCGGGCATGGCGAGGGGCGGCTTGGCGCGTAGCGGTGAGGAGGGACGTGCGTGGCGTGGCTCTGCGGTGGTGGCAAGGCCAGGGGCGCGACGCGTCGTCTCGGGCGCGGCACGTGCAAAACGCGTGCCAAATGCACGCTCTGCTCGCGCCCAGAGCATGCACGAAACATGCTCGACGAAATGCCATGGCATGCTGGGGGGTTCCAAACCGCAAGAGGGTTAGCAGGGTGGGGTTATAGGCTAGGGAAACACCATTGGACAGGCTGGTTTGGTCAGGGGATCAAGTTCATAGAGCAAACACAAACCCATGTCAAAACTGATCATGCCCATAAGGTGTTTGACAAAATGCTAAGGGCACTTAGGCAGGTCTTGGAGTGGCCAAAAACTCCAGATGGTGGTCTCTTTAGATTTATAAGAGGGTGGTGAGGTTAGTTTGTGAAAAGCACAAACTTGTTAGTGCAAGTTTTGCAAAACTACAATTCTGGACAGGAAATAAATGGCATTATTTCATGAACTAAAAATGATCCAATAAGTGCATGCTCCTAGACTTAGGGGTTTTGCAGGGAGGACTATAAGCAGGAGAAAGCACAAGGTCATTGGAGCAAAAATAAATAGGGTTGTAGTAGAAATCACAAGGCTGGACCAGAATGAAAATGAGGTTGATTCACTCAAATTTTTCAAATAACAGCACTAGTTTTTTGCATAATGTTGAATCATATAACATCCCATAATTTTGGTGGAGGCCAGAGAGAAATATTTAAATGGGTTGTAGTGCAAAATTGCACTCTGGACCAGAGAAGGAAAATTGATGCAGAGCTCAAAATATTACATGAATAAAAGATATTTTTGTATAAAAGTGATTTAAAAACATCACATGACATCTCCAAATTTTGGTTGGAATTTTAGGTGAATTTATCAAATGGTTGTAGTTCAATTATGGCCATATAACCTTGGAAAACCATTTTTCAAGAAAATAAAGATCAAGCAAATTAATTATGTAATTAGTTATTGTCACACCCTAGCTAGTCATGCATCATGTTTATTCTTTCATCAGAAACCTGAAATGGGGATGACAGAACCCCCAGCCCCCTCTGAAACCAACTAGGGTTTACTAAAAACTTTTTCAATGAACCTGAAATGCCCTTCTAAAATGCCCATCATTTTTGTCCTGGTTCAGAACCCCTGACAAAAGTGATGCACATTTTCCTAGGTCATCCTAGGGTCTTTGATTTAAATCATAGATATTTGAATTTGGGCATTTAAAATTATATAAAATATTCAGATGCCCAAATATCTCCAAACTAAAATGTTTCATGTTGGAAATAATCCAACTATGGACCAGGAGTAGTTTGGTGATTTTAGGAGTTGCCTAAGTATTTTTAATAAATCAACAAAGTTGCAGAAGTATTTAAAAAAACAGAAAACAGGAAAAAATAGAAAAACTTACCTGGCGCCCAGCACCCGGCCCACCTGCCGGCCCAGCCCAGCGCCGCTCCAGCGAGCTGCTTGCCGGCCAGGCAGGCAGGCAGGTGCCCGACGGCGACCGCAGCGCGCGCCACGCACCTGCTCGCCGCCTCGCCGCTCCCCTCTCCCGGTGACGTCGTGGATCGCTCCCCCTCTCTTCCCCGAACCCCCCAGACACCCCCTCTCCTCTCCAGCTCCTCCCCCTCGCGCCCCTAGCCATGGCCGACGCTACCGCCGCCGTGCCTACGTCGTAGCCGCGCTCCCCGCCGCCCGTGCGTCCTCTCGTCGTGTCCAGGAGCTCCGCCGCTGTCCACTTCATCGAGCAAGCCGAGCCCCGAGCGCTCGCAACGCCCGAGTCCACCGCAACGACCTCGCCCGAACCGCCGTCGCCGGAGATCCCCTTCAACACCGTCGCCGCCTCAGCTCGTCCCCGACCCCGCCGGTGGCCTCTACGGGTGCGCTGTGAGCCTAGCTACCCCTCCTACCCTCCCTCTCTCGTTCCCGAGCCGTGTAGCGACCTCCCGGAGCTCAACCGCACCCACCACCGTGGAGCTCGTCGCCGACGTGCTCCCGGTCACCCTCCGACCACTCCACGGTGTCCATCATGCTCACCGCGTCACGTAGCACCTAACTAGCTACTCCCCGCACCTCACCGACCCCCCTAGCGACAAGTTCGACTTCGGCCGAACTCCGGTGGCCGCCAAAGTCGTCGCCGGCGCCAACTCCGGCCACCCCGACCCCAACGGACTCCACCAAGAGCTGCGGCTCGACCTCAGCTCCTCTCCGGTGGCCTCCGCGGCTCGTTTGGTTGCCGGAACGGCAAAAATCACTTCCGCCGCCGCGTCGGGCTCGCCGGCGGCTAAACGCCGGTGCAGCCGACCCGGGTTTGACCACGGGTGGGCCCTGGTTGACTCTCCTGAGTCAATGACAGGTGGGGCCCAGCCCTGTTAATTAAACAGGTTTAGTTTTAATTAAACTTTAACTAATCTAATCACACTGACACGCGGGACCCACTGTCAGGTTTGACCGGACCGTGTCCCGTTGACCTGCTGACGTCACACTGACGTCAGGCTGACGCAATAAATTAATTTCTGGATTTAATCTAATATAGGAAATTCCAGAATATAGTTTAAACTTCAAAAATTCATAACTTTTAATCTGTAACTCCAAATCAGACAAGTTATATATGAAAAATGATCAGAAAAATCCAATCTATCCATCTGTACTATTTTCATGCATGATTAAACAAGTTAACTTGATGTTTAATGCAGAACAAGGTAAAACACTTTAAAGGGCCATGTATGAGTTTGAAATTTGAATCTTTGGTTCAAATTGGTTCAAACCCTTCTGGTCTTAGTTGCATTAGCCCAACACACTCATATTGCCATGTTTCATGCATGCATCATATTGTTGCACATTGTTTGGTGATGGTTGTGTATCGGTGTTCTTTGCGGCAGGTTCTGCCTCCAAGGAGTACCGTGATTACCCTAACGAAGAACCGTATCAGTGCATCGAACCATCAGGCAAGCAACCAACCATTTGATCATATCGATACAATCCCATGTTCTCGCTCCTGCTCTCTTTTACTGCATTAAGACAACGCGTTTCAAACTGCTGTGTGCTACGGTAGTTGAACCCATTTCCTCTGCATGACCTGTCATTGCCACAGTAACTAGATGAAACCCACTAGCATGTGTAGGAGTTGATTGAGCCATATGTATGTGTTGTTCCTACCTTGCTATGCCTGCTATGCTTAGAGTCGTGTCAGGTCTGGTTCATCTGGGTGATGGACTAGAGTGAAATGTTTATGTCGGTAATGAGAGTGGTGTGGTGAACACGATTTGGTAAAGGTATCGATGAAAGGCCATGTAGGAGTACATGGTGGGTTGTTTCATTGAAGCCAACCTTAAGCACTGAGATCTGTATGTGTGATTTAAGATACAGCTACTACCATGCATTGGGCCCTGAAATATGACCCCGCTCGACTTCTTATTCACCCTAGTCCTCTGTCCAGGAGTTGCAAGTAGTTTCTGGTGTTTGTAGCCTACTGGAGGCCGTGGACAGCGCTGACCGTAGGGGTGGGCTGTGATGCGGTAGGTACGTGGCCGGGTAAACCGGGCACCCGTTTGGTGTCACGGAACCCTGTTCACATCGTTTGGGGCTGTGAGCGAAACTCCGGCCGGATCTCCTCATGGATGGAACCCGAATAGGCGATAAACCTGGACTAGAGACTTAGGTGTTTAGGTAGGTCGTGGTCTACACCCACGTCGGCTTTCGCTTGAAGTCTGCCGAGCACATGTCGTGTGCAGACGCTAAGTGGTGGAAACATGTATGAAGAAGTACACCCCTGCAGGGTTATCATGATCTATTCGAATAGCCGCGTCCGCGGTAAAGGACTACTTGGTTGCCTATACAGTTCATAGACAAGTAAATGGAAACTACTAAAAGCTTCAAGATAAGTGTGAGTGCCGAGGATGGCTCTTCCGTAGGAAGACGGAGGTGGATCCTCGGTAGTGTATTGAAGTGGTGAGTAGTGGACTCGTGTACGCAAAACCATTTCAAGTTGGAGTCCCGTAGGATAGCCTAGCCAAGAGTCAAAGCTGGCTTGCTGCAATAACTCCACCAACCCTTCTTGATAATGTGCATGTATGTAGGATCTGATGTAAGTCTTGCTGAGTACCTTTGTACTCATGTTGCTATAATTTACATTTTTTTACAGAAGACGCTGCAACCCCTTCTGATGGGTTCTTCGTAGACGTTGACATCAATGAGTAGGCTAAGGCCCAGGTGGTGATCCTGAGCTTGTGAAGGACCACGTAGTATAGCTAGGCTTTCCAAGCCTCTTTTATTTTACTAGTTGTCTGTACCCAGACAAGCTACTTCCGCTGCTGGTTTGTATGACTGTATGACTTGAATGCTGGGTCGTGTGACCCGTACCTATGTGTATGTTATGTATGGCTCTCTGAGCCTTAAATAAAGTACTTGTGTCGTAGAGTCATGTTGTGATGCCATGTTGTATTTGCACATATCGAGCATATTGTGTGTATGTTATTGAAATGCTTGGTATGTGTGGGATCTGACTATCTAGTTGTTTATCTTTAGTAGCCTCTCTTACCGGGAAATGTCTCCTAGTGTTACCGCTGAGCCATGGTAGCTTGCTACTGCTCTGGAACACTTAGGCTGGCCGGCATGTGTCCTTCTTCGTTCCTGTGTCTGTCCCTTCGGGGAAATGTCACGCATTGAGTACCGGAGTCCTGTTAGCCCGCTACAGCCCGGTTTACCGGAGTCCTGCTAGCCCAGTGCTACAGCCCGGACCCACTTGCTGATGACCGACACGTTCGAAGCTGGGTCATGGATGCCTGTCCCTGTAAGTCTGTGCCACTTTGGGTTTACAACTAGTCATGTCAGCCCGGGCTCCTTATCATATGGATGCTAGCGACACTATCATATACGTGAGCCAAAAGGCGCAAACGGTCCCAGGAAAAGGTAAGGCGACACCCGTGGGGATATCGTGCATGAGGCCGCAAAGTGATATGAGGTGTTACAAGCTAGATCGATGTGACATCGAGTCGGGGTCCTGACAGTTATACTGATAAAAGGAAAGTTTTTCTTGAGAGATTAAACAAGTCCAATAACATATTTGAAAGGTTTTCATTTTGGGGAAAAGCTCCATAATAACAAGGGAGATAATGGTTCAAAAAAATAAAAAGGGAGCCCAGAAAATAAAAGTTTTAATTCCTGGCAAAATCTAAATTAATAAAACAAGGCCAAAAATTTTGGTTGTCACAACACTACCCCCCTTAAGAAAAATCTCGTCCTTGAGATTTGTTAAAAGCTGTTTTAAGAAAAACTATAAGCAGTAAAAATGTGGCTACAGTGAGAGGGCAACAAGTGGTGAAAAACCACAGTGTGAATACTGGTGCTGCGTGGAAAAATCTACGGTTCGGGACAAAAACGTGAGATTTCTACGCTGGATATAAATTTAGAATAACTTCTAAATTTAAATATACGCTGGTCGTACCCGAGAGCACAGTGCTCTCTCTGGCCGACAGGTGGACCCGGGGCCCACTGTCAGCCTCTTCTTCTCCCTCTGGTTCTCTCTTCTCCCTCTCTCCCACGCGCTTTTCTGCGCTTTCTCCACCGGCGACGTCTAGCGCGTAGGGCATCTAGGCCATACCGCGATAGTGCGCGGCGTGCTTGCTGCCGGTGCAGCGTGCACTCACCTCACAGGCCAGCGCGCTGTCGGCACTGCTCGCGGATTCGTCTCCAAACACCGGCGATCGGCGACGAGTGGCGTTGGTGGACTTCGCCCACCGTACACCGAGCTCGAGCTATAAAACGGCCGGGGTGCCCCTCTCTTCTTCCTCACACCTGGCCTCACTTCTCCTCCTCCTTCTTCCTCCATTACTGCTTACAAAAGCTCGGGTTAGGCTCTAATGGCGGAGGCGATGCCGGACTGGTTTGCGATCCTGATATGCGGAGGGCTGGCGACACTGCTGGGGCTCTCCGTGCTCCTGTGCGCGATGATCCTCGACGATCGTCACAACGCTGCTGCTCGGGTGTTGGCTCTCTGCGGTGGTGGTGATCACGAGGAGTAGATGGGGTGTGCCATGTGCTAACCGTTGTTAGGGGGTGATTAGCTGGATGTAACACCGTTGCAAGCTTTGCAAACAGTGTATGTGTTCGAATGATTATGGTTGTGAGTCTGCTGTCGTGGTGCTGTGTGAAATTAATTAATCCACGTCATGAGAAGGTGCAGATGTAGCAACTCAGGGAAAAGAAATCTCACTCCAGGATTTTACGAGGGAAAAACAGTTAATTTAGAGGGGCATAAACCATAACAAAAACTAAACACATTAGTAGAAGCCAAATAATTGACTCGCCGTACAAACTCAGGGTATCACGCATAAGTCACACACATAAATAAATGTTGCAATAATGAACACCACAGCGACGTCTAAAAAGGGAATGGTAACTGGAAGGGGTCCCTAGAAAACTTCTCTGGTACTGGGATACACTCCTCTTCTATCGGGGGAAGTGGATTGACCAGTCAATGCACGTGTCTCTCCTGGTCGGGCCTTAGTGCTCTGCCGATGGAGATCTGAGGATTTAAATCTGCAAGGCTCTGGAGATAACCCATCATACGTTGGGTTAAACGCTCTTGAGCGATGACGTACTGGACAAGGTTGGCCAGGACTGGGTCTCTCTCAATTCGTCCACCGGGAAAAGATGTCACTCCTCCGGGTGCTGCACGGCTCGGGAAGTAATAATACCCTCGTTCACTGGCATAGGGTACCGCGAATCAAAGGCGAGCAAGCGCTTCATATGCAACAGCTTCTATGGCCATATGTGGGGTTGGCATAGATTTCCCCACGAAGGAGACCTCCGTTGGATCTTGGTTTGAGTTTACGGGAGGGATGTGTACTGCTGCCCAATATCTCGAGGTGGAAGGGGTAATTCTCGATTTGAACAGCTCGTACTGGGGTGGCTGGGTAGCGCCCATGGTACTGCAGGTAAAATCCCGCAATATCTTGACAAAACTACCCGGGGTTGCATCTGGGGTTCTCAGATAAATGTTGGGGCTCGGCATGGCAAGAAATGGTTGTGAGGGTGGTGCACAAGGTGAGAGGTGCTTGGCAAGGTCACGCAGTGGCCTTTTTATAGCACCGGAGCTGGGTCATTTCTACCATGGTGAATGGTAAAGAAAATTTTCAGCTCTGTTCCAAGGGTCGGGGTCAAGCCACAGATTCACACATTTCACTATAGTGATGTGTTACTGTGGGGTTGACGGGGTGATTTTTGGTAACTGTGTCCGGGATAGAAATCTTATACTGCATACTGGCGTATCCAGGCAAGGCTACCATAAAACAGAGGCACGACAACAGGCGGCATTTAATTACAAGGCCACACGATTACAAAGCGAGGGTACACTAGGACTCGATACGACTCGGGTGACTTAGTCTACCTCGTTTACATCCAAGCGGGCGTGCCTTGAGGCTCCTCCACGGGTCTCGTCGTCGGAATTAGCTGGAGTGGGTTGAGGGGCTGCATGCTCGGGGTAGCGATGAGGACCATCTCGGGGATTGTTGGCCACAATCCCGTTGGAGTGTGCTCCCAATATGCGACGAAGCACTTCTGGGGTTATCGCAGCACCTTGGCCGATGGCTGGGGCAGGCCTCAGGGACTCGATCGAGTGTCCAAACAGCACGACTGGGTTGTCGGCGTTGGGCTCATTCTCTTCTCTCGCTGGGGCTCGACGAACCAGCTCTCCACGAGCTGCGAATAGATCAATAGTGATTTGATCGCACAGTTCCTCTAGTGCACTTACATAGCGCACTAGGTGCAACAACGCAGGATCCATCTCGTGATCTCCGTTGGCAACTTGGGGTGGTCTACCATACCCTTCACGTCTGGGGTAGTAGTGGAACGGGCGACAGTTAACTCTGGGCGACAAGTGCCGGAGATGAACTATAGCCTCTCGAGCAGCTAGTTGGATGGCTTGAGGTTCAAAGGAAGTTGTCCTTCCGGTGAACCTGTAGGGGCGCTCGGGCTCTAGACCCCTACCATAGATGTGTACAGTGGCCCAGAATTGACGGCTCTCACCGCTCATGGGTCCTTGGTACACAACATATTCTGGGGGCTCTTCTAACGCATAGGCACGACGGGTGAGGTTTGCGAGTATGGTCACAAAGCCTCCAAGGTTGGTTGCTGTGGTCTCATTGTGCACGACAAGGCCAGGCATTGTAGCTTGGTTTGGGGTAGAGGCTGTGATGTGCTGTGTTGGGGCTAGCGTGCCCCTTTTTATAGCAAAAGGTGACGGAGTATTCCTTCGCACGTTTGCGAGAAAGGACTATTTAGGATTCGATCACTGGCGCATGAGCGACAGGTTAGGTTGATAGGTTGGGCACCGACTGCCAAAAGGTGTTGGGTCACTGTGTGGCTATCTTGCACGAGAAGCTTGGCTGGGGTTTGGTTATGGTTTGGTGGTTTGGTTTGCCTAAGTTTATTGACCTGGCTAAGATAGGATTAGCCAATGGTCAGCCTTGCTCTGATACCAAGTCTGTCACGACCGGGTTTTCCGGGTAATTTCCAGAAAAAGACCATCGTGCTCATCAGTCCCAGGATTACTGTTAGCTGATGAGGCTCCAACTTGATATAGAAATTCCAGGCAAAATACAAAAATTATGTGGTACAAGACCATTCTGGCCTGTGAGTACAACAATTGGGTTTCTAGTGGTCGATGGCGGAAGTGGTTTGTGAGACATCGGTGTCTATGGGACTCCATTTCCCACAGGAACAGCTGACCAGGTTAACTCCTATCTTCGCGAGGCTGCTATCACCGTTGCTTAGTTTCCAGGGCTGTCATCGCCACGCTCCTCTCCAAGCAAGCAATCTGGCAAAGACAATAGCCAGGGACAAGCCAGTGAGTACTTTGAATGTACTCGCAAACATTAAGAACACAGGTATAATATAATTGATAATCATGCACTGAAAAATTCCATGATCACATCGTCAGTCATAAATAAAACATCTTTTATGCATGCAAGTAGGTTATTTTCATGCAACATGAATAAGCAGTAATAGAGTGGGAATAAAATGCCGCAGTCGGGCGTCTGAGCGACACCACATAAAGGGCTTTAAAAGAAATGCCACAGTCGGGCGTCTGAGCGACACCACATAAAGGGCTTTAAAAGAAATGCCACAGTCGGGCGTCTGAGCGACACCACATAAAGGGCTTTAAAAGAAATGCCACAGTCGGGCGTCTGAGCGACACCACATAAAGGGCTTTAAAAGAAATACCACAGTCGGGCGTCTGAGCAACACCACATAAAGGGCTTATAAGATAAATAATCACAATGAATATCCAGGAGGTAGAACCGTCCCAGGGATACTTGATAATATAAATAATGCAACGGGTTAGTCCATCACAAAATAATAATCATGGTCCTCACAAGTAACCAGTCGGTATCCAAGTTTGGTTTAACAATATCTCCTCCGAAGACCGACACTAAGACCAACACTTGACCCATCCCAGACTGTAATCCTTAACCATGGACACGGCTATTCGAATAGGTTTAATCTCTGTAGAGGGTGTACTCTTTACCCATGAGTAATGGATTCCTTTAGTCCATCGGGACTAATTCCGTCTACGGCCTTTTAGTTGAAAACACGCCTAACTTGCACACACCAGCTTAACTCATCGGTGTCTGGAATCACCCACGACACTTGTTAAGCAAAACTCTAAGTGGGGAGGCTACAACCTCGCGTAGCATGGGATCAAATTTATATCGCGCGCTCTAAGGGGTGGCCTCCCCTCTCGGTCCCAACCGGAAACACCCATGCCCCCGGACCAGGTGGCCTGCCTACCAGCTACAACCGGTATCTTCCACCATGGCCTCTCTGTACGGTGTGTGCTTGAAAGGGGTTGACGACTTACTGAACCATACCCTACCTGCGGCAGGGACAAGTGGTAGTACATAGCAAGTATGGGGGTTACTGGAACAAGACTCGATCTACGGTCGACTCAGGAGGTTTATAAATTCCCTGCATGACATGTATAACAAATATATTTCAACCAACAAAATCACCACTCAATATACCTTACCATGCCATACCGGACGTAACCGTCCCGACGGAGACCGGCGATAAGCTCACACCTACCCAAGGCAGAGGCTTTTCCTGGATTTCTTTCCGGTATGCATGCAAGGCACATGAGGATGATTACCATCACCAGTATATTCATTTCCAACAGCAAGGAAATCACTAATATGCATTCATGCAAACGATCATATCACATGAAATAACAAGTTCTCCAATATAAGGTGGTGTTATAAACGTGTCAACTAACACACCAAAAATATTATTCCGTGGTTCAAAATGCTTGCCTTTAATGGTGTGGAGAGGTGGGGGTGCTCTCCAAAATTTTTGAAAGCTTCCTTCTGTCCCAAAAATCCTATTTCCAAAAATATATTTGAATTAACACACATTTCAAAAACAGTACAAAAAATTTGTTTGGAAAATTTTCAAATAAATCTTAAAATAAACTAGACCAAATTTGAGGGAGGTAGGAAAAAGAATCAACTCATTTGGAGTTAAAATTAAAAAGTTATAGCCAGTCAAAGATGTGGTCAAAATCTGTTATTTAAAAATAAAACAGGAAAGAAAACGTTTCGAATAAACACGTACACGTCAAAAGCGTATTTTGGATTTACGCTTCCACTTACTCCAGCATGGATGGCGCGCGTGTCACTGACAGTGGGCCCGCCTGGCCCACTGGTCAGGTTTGACTGGTCTATTTCTCCCTCCTCTTCCTCTGCCCGAACGGAGGCGGGGCAACGGCGGTCGTTGCTGGCGAACGGCGGCTCCCCGCGGGTTCCAGAGGGTCTGGATGGATCCGCGAGACCAAGGCGGTCCTCCCGGTGGTCGTTGGGTCGACGGGGGTGGAAGGAGTCATCGGCGGTGAGCTTCGCGACGGAGGGAGCTTCGGGAGTAAAGTGAGTTTGGGGCTACGGTGGTTCCCGATCAAAATTGAGTAGGGGGAAGGGCTCACGGGAGGATGAGGGGGTTCCTGGTGAAGAGAACGGAGAGGGGGAGGCCCTGGTGGTGCCGGAATGGCCGGGGCAGTGGCGGCGGCTGCGGTTGCCGGAGATGAGGAAGGAGGCCTCCCCGGGTCGATTGGCTGCCAATGGGGGTCCTCGAGAGATGGCTTGGGACTGCCTGCGTGCGGAGATGAGCTCGGGGCTCCTTAAATGGGCGAGCCAAGGCGGTTCCGCGGCGGCCGCGGATAAGGTCGCCGGCGACCGCCATTCTGTAGCTAGGGCATCGTGGCGGTGACGAGTGCTAGTGGACACACTCGTGGATGAGCTCGCACTGTTCCAGGGGCCAGGTGGCGAGCGGGAGAGGCTCGGGCGGGGCCGACATGAGCAGAGGTTGTCGGGCGGCTGCGGCGTCTAGCTCTTGGCCTGCCGAGCGTGGCGAGGGGCGGCCTGGCGCGTAGCGGTGAGGAGGGACGTGTGTGGCGTGGCTCTGCAGTTGTGGCAAGGCCAGGGGCGCGACGCGTCGTCTCGGGGGCGGCACGTGCAAAACGCGTGCCAAGCGCACGCTCTGCTCGCGCCCAGAGCATGCACGAAACGTGCTCGACGAAATGCCATGGCATGCTGGGGGGTTCCAAACCGCAAGAGGGTTAGCAGGGTGGGGTTATAGGCTAGGGAAACACCATTGGACAGGCTGGTTTGGTCAGGGGATCAAGTTCATAGAGCAAACACAAACCCATGTCAAAACTGATCATGCCCATAAGGTGTTTGACAAAATGCTAAGGGCACTTAGGCAGGTCTTGGAGTGGCCAAAAACTCCAGATGGTGGTCTCTTTAGATGCATAAGAGGGTGGTGAGGTTAGTTTGTGAAAAGCACAAACTTGTTAGTGCAAGTTTTGCAAAACTACAATTCTGGATAGGAAATAAATGGCATTATTTCATGAACTAAAAATGATCCAATAAGTGCATGCTCCTGGACTTAGGGGTTTTGCAGGGAGGACTATAAGCAGGAGAAAGCACAAGGTCATTGGAGCAAAAATAAATAGGGTTGTAGTAGAAATCACAAGGCTGGACCAGAATGAAAATGAGGTTGATTCACTCAAATTTTTCGAATAACAGCACTAGGTTTTTGCATAATGTTGAATCATATGCTACTACCAACATCCCATAATTTTGGTGGAGGTCAGAGAGAAATATTTAAATGGGTTGTAGTGCAAAATTGCACTCTGGACCAGAGAAGGAAAATTGATGCAGAGCTCAAAATATTACATGAATAAAAGATATTTTTGTATAAAAGTGATTTAAAAACATCACATGACATCTCCAAATTTTGGTTGGAATTTTAGGTGAATTTATCAAATGGTTGTAGTTCAATTATGGCCATATAACCTTGGAAAACCATTTTTCAAGAAAATAAAGATCAAGCAAATTAATTATGTAATTAGTTATACTGATAAAAGGAAAGTTTTTCTTGAGAGATTAAACAAGTCCAATAACATATTTGAAAGGTTTTCATTTTGGGGAAAAGCTCCATAATAACAAGGGAGATAATGGTTCAAAAAAATAAAAAGGGAGCCCAGAAAATAAAAGTTTTAATTCCTGGCAAAATCTAAATTAATAAAACAAGGCCAAAATTTTTGGGTGTCACAACATGTTCCACGATGATCTCATCGGATGAATCCCGTATACAATTCCCTTTGTCTAGCGGTACGATACTTGCCCGAGATTCGATCGTCGGTATCCCGATACCTTGTTTAATCTCGTTACCGACAAGTCTCTTTACTCGTTTCGTAACACATCATCCCGTGATCAACTCCTTGATCACATTGTGCACATTATGATGATGTCCTACCGAGTGGGCCCAGAGATACCTCTCCGTTTACACGGAGTGACAAATCCCAGTCTCGATTCGTGCCAACCCAACAGACACTTTCGGAGATACCCGTAGTGCACCTTTATAGTCACCCAGTTACGTTGTGACGTTTGGTACACCCAAAGCACTCCTACGGTATCCGGGAGTTGCACAATCTCATGGTCTAAGGAAATGATACTTGACATTAGAAAAGCTTTAGCATACGAACTACATGATCTTGTGCTAGGCTTAGGATTGGGTCTTGTCCATCACATCATTCTCCTAATTATGTGATCCCGTTATCAATGACATCCAATGTCCATGGTCAGGAAACCGTAACCATCTATTGATCAACGAGCTAGTCAACTAGAGGCTTACTAGGGACATGGTGTTGTCTATGTATCCACACATGTATCTGAGTTTCCTATCAATACAATTCTAGCATGGATAATAAACGATTATCATGAACAAGGAAACATAATAATAACTAATTTATTATTGCCTCTAGGGCATATTTCCAACAGTCTCCCACTTGCACTAGAGTCAATAATCCAGTTCACATTGCTATGTGACTAACACTCAAGGTCACATCCCCATGTGACTAACACCCAAAGAGTTTACTAGAGTCAATAATCTAGTTCACATTACCATGTGATTAACACTCGATGAGTTCTGGGTTTGATCATGTTATGCTTGTGAGAGATGTTATAGTCAACGGGTCTGAATCTTTCAGATCCGTATGTACTTCGCAAATTTCTTATGTCATCTTGTAGATGCAACTACTACGCTACATTTGGAGCCATTTCAAATAACTGTTCTACTTGGAGCTATTCTAAATTGTTGCTCCATTATACGTATCCGGTATCTCTACTCACAGCTATCCGGATAGGTGTTAAGCTTGCATCGGCGTAACCCTTTACGACGAACTCTTTTACCACCTCCATAATCGAGAAAATTCCTTAGTCCACTAGTTACTAAGGATAACTTTGACCGCTGTCCTATGATCCATTCTTAGATCACTCTTGTACCCCTTGACTGACTCATGGCAAGGCACATTTCAGGTGCGGTACACAGCATAGCATACTTTAGAGCCTATGTCTTAAGCATAGGGGACGACCTTCTTCCTTTCTCTCTATTCTGCCGTGGTCGAGCTTTAAGTCTTAACTTCATACCCTACAACTCAGGCAAGAACTCCTTCTTTGATTGATCCATCTTGAAAACCTTCAAGATCATGTCAAGGTATGTGCTCATTTAAAAGTACCATTAAGCGTTTTGATCTATCCTTATAGATCTTGATGCTCAATGTTCAAGTAGCTTAATCCAGGCTTTCCATTGAAAAACACTTTCCAAATAACCCTATATGCTTTCCAGAAATTCTACGTCATTTCTGATCCATAATATGTCAACAACATATACTCATCAGAAATTCTATAGTGCTCCCACTCACTTCTTTGGAAATACAAGTTTCTCATAAACTTTGTGTAAACCCAAAATCTTTGACCATCTCATCAAAGCGTACATTCCAACTCCGAGATGCTTACTCCAGTCCTCAGAAGGATTGCTGGAGCTTTGCATACTTATTAGCATCTTTCAGGATTGACAAAACCTTCCAGTTGTATCACATACAACCTTTCCTCAAGAAAATCGTCGAGGAAACAATGTTTTGACATCCTATCTGCAAGATTTCATAAATAATGCAGTAATCGCTAATATAATTCCAACAGACTCTTAGCATCGCTACGAGTGAGAAAGTCTCATCGTAGTCAACTCCTTGAACTTGTCGGAAAACATCTTAACGACAAGTCGAGCTTTCTTAATGGTGATACTTACCATCATTGCCCGTCTTCCTTTTAAAATCCATATGTACCTAACAGCCTTACGACCATCAAGTAGTTCTTCCAAAGTCTACACTTTGTTTTCATACATGGATCCTATCTCGGATTTTATGGCCTCGAGCCATTTATCGGAATCCGGGCCCACCATCACTTCTCCATAGCTCGTAGGTTCATTGTTGTCTAGCAACATGACTTCCAAGACAGGATTACGTACCACTCTGAAGTAGTACGCATCCTTGTCATCCTACGAGGTTTGGAAGTGACTTGATCCGAAGTCTCATGATCAATATCATAAGCTTCCACTTCAATTGGTGTAGGTGCCACAGGAACAACTCCCTGTGCCCTGTCACACACTAGTTGAAGAGACGGGTCAATAACCTCATCAAGTCTCCACCATCCTCCCACTCAATTCTTTCGAGAGAAACTTTTCCTCGAGAAAGGACCCGATTCTAGAAACAATCCCTTATTGCTTTCGAATCTGAGACAGGAGGTATACCCGACTGTTTTGGGTGTCCTATGAAGATGCATTTATCCGCTTTGGGTTCGAGCTTATCAGCCTGAAACTTTTTCACATAAGTGTCGCAGCCCCAAACTTTTAAGAAATGACATCTTAGGTTTCTCTAAACCATAGTTCATACGGTGTCATCTCATCGGAATTACGTGGTGCCCTATTTAAAGTGAATGTGGTTGTCTTTAATGCCTAACCCATAAACTATCGTGGTAATTCGATAAGAGACATCATGGTATGCATCATATCCAATAGGGTGCAGTTATGATGTACGGACACACCATCACACCATGGTGTTCCTGGCTGCATTGGTTGTGAAACAACTTCCACAATGTCTTAATTCTGTGCCAAACTCGTAATTCAGATATTCATCTCTACGATCATATCATAGACATTTTATCCTCTTGTCACAATGATCTTTCAACTTCACCCTGAAATTACTTGAACCTTTCAATAATTCAGACTCGTGATTCATCAAGTAAATATACTCAATATCTACTCAAATCATCTGTGAAGTAAGAACATAACGATATCCACTACACGCCTCAGCACTCATTGGATTGCACACATCAAAATGTATTACTTCCAACAAGTTGCTTTCTAGTTCCATTTTACTGAAAACGAGGCTTTCAGTCATCTTGCCCATGTGGTATGATTTGCATGTCTCAAGTGATTCAAAATCAAGTGAGTCCAAACGGTCCATTTGCATGGAGTTTCTTCATGCATATACACCAATAGACATGGTTCGCATGTCTCAAACCTTTCAAAACAAGTGAGCCCAAAGATCCATCAACATGGAGCTTCTTCATGCGTTTTATACCGATATGACTTACGTGGCAGTGCCACAAGTAGGTGGTACTATCATTACTATCTTTTGGCATGAACATGTGTATCACTACGATCGAGATTCAATAAACCATTCATTTTAGGTGTAAGACCATTGAAGGTATTATTCAAATAAACAAAGTAACCGTTATTCTCCTTAAATGAATAACCGTATTGCGATAGACATAATCCAATCATGTCTATGCTCAACGCAAACACCAATCTCGGTGGTAGAGGGAGCGTGCGATGCTTGATCATATCAACATTGGAAACACTTCCAACACATATCGTCAGCTCACCTTTAGCTAGTCTCCGTTTATTCCGTAGCTTTTATTTCGAGTTACTAACACTTAGCAACCGAACCGGTATCTAATACCCTGGTGCTACTAGGAGTACTAGTAAAGTACACATTAACACAATGTATATCCAATATACTTCTATCGACCTTGCCAGCCTTCTCATCTACCAAGTATCTAGGGTAATTCTACTCCAGTGGCTGTTCCCCTTATTACAGAAGCACTCAGTCTCGGGTTTGGGTTCAACCTTGGGTTTCTTCACTA
Organism: Triticum aestivum; assembly: GCF_018294505.1. NCBI lineage: Eukaryota > Viridiplantae > Streptophyta > Magnoliopsida > Poales > Poaceae > Triticum > Triticum aestivum. The sequence continues at coordinate 287,057,162 of NC_057800.1, read as the reverse complement.
GAGCAGCAGCTGAATTGTCGTTTCATGAAGTATCCCTTTGTTCCCTTGCCCTTCTTGAAACTAGTGGTTTCACCAACCATCAACAATTGATGCTCCTTCTTGATTTCTACTTTCGCGGTGTCAAACATCGCGAATATCTCAAGGATCATCATATATGTCCCTGATATATCATAGTTCATCACGAAGCTCTAGCAGCTTGGTGGTAATGACTTCGGAGAACCATCACTATTTCATCTGGAAGATCAACTCCCACTCGATTCAAGCGATTGTTGTACTCAGACAATCTGAGCACAAGTTCAACAATTGAGCTTTTCTCCCTTAGTTTGCAGGCTAAGAAAATCGTCGGAGGTCTTATACCTCTTGACGTGGGCACGACCTGAAATCCCAATTTCAGCCCTCGAAACATCTCATATGTTTTGTGACGTTTCAAAACGTCTTCGGTGCCTCAACTCTAAGCCGTTTAACTGAACTATTATGTAGTTATCAAAATGTGTATGTCAGATGTTCGCAACATCCATAGACAATGTTCGAGGTTCACCACACTAAGTGGTGCATTAAGGACATAAGCCTTCTATGAAGCAATGAGGACAAACCTCAGTTTACGGACCTAGTCCGCATAATTACTACTATCAACTTTCAACTAAATTTTCTCTAGGAACATATCTAAACAGTAGAACTGAAGCGCGAGCTACGACATAATTTGCGAAGAACTTTTGACTATGTTCAGGATAATTAAGTTCATCTTGTGAACTCTCACTCAGATAGACATCCCTCTAGTCATCTAAGTGATTACATGATCCGAGTCAACTAGGACGTGTCCGATCATCACGTGAGACGGACTAGTCATCATCGGTGAACATCTTCATGTTGATCGTATCTACCATACGACTCATGCTTGACCTTTCGGTCTCTTGTGTTCCGAGGCCATGTCTGTACATGCTAGGCTCGTCAAGTCAACCTAAGTGTTTCGCGCGTGTAAATCTGTCTTACACCCGTTGTATGTGAACGTTAGAATCTAACACCCGATCATCACGTGGTGCTTCGAAACAACGAACTGTCGCAACGGTGCACAGTTAGGGGGAACACTTTCTTGAAATTATTATGAGGGATCATCTTATTTACTACCGTCGTTCTAAGTAAACAAGATGCATAAACATGATAAACATCACATGCAATCAAATAGTGACATGATATGGCCATCATCACTTTGCTCCTCTTGATCTCCATCTTCGGGGCTCCATGATCATCATCGTCACCGGCATGACACCATGATCTCCATCATCATGATCTCTATCATCGTGTCTTCATGAAGTTGTCTCGTCAACCATTAGTTCTACTACTACAGCTAACAGTTAGCAATAAAGTAAAGTAATTACATGACGTTTATGTTGAGACACGGGTCATAAATAAATTAAGACAACTCCTATGGCTCCTGCCGGTTGTCATACTCATCGACATGCAAGTCGTGATTCCTATTACAAGAACATGATCAATCTCATACATCACATATATCATTCATCACATCCTTTTGGCCATATCACATCACATAGCATACCCTGCAAAAACAAGTAAGACGTCCTCTAATTGTTGTTTGCATGTTTTACGTGGATGCTATGGGTTTCTAGCAAGAACGTTTCTTACCTACACAAAAACCACAACGTGATATGCCAATTGCTATTTACCCTTCATAAGGACCCTTTTCATCGAATCCGATCCGACTAAAGTGGGAGAGACAGACACCCGCTAGCCACCTTATGCAACTAGTGCATGTCAGTCGATGGAACCAGTCTCACGTAAGAGTACGTGTAAGGTCGGTCCGGGCCGCTTCATCCCACAATGCCACCGAATCAAGATTGGACTAGTAATGGTAAGCGTATTGAATAAAATCAACGCCCACAACTACTTTGTGTTCTACTCGTGCATAGAAACTACGCATAGACCTAGCTCATGATGCCACTGTTGGGGAACGTAGCATAAATTCAAAATTTTCCTACGTGTCACCAAGATCTATCTATGGAGTCATCTAGCAACGAGGGAGGAGTGGATCTACATACCCTTGTAGATCGCGCGCGGAAGCGTTCAAGAGAACGGGGTTGATGGAGTCGTACTCGTCGTGATCCAAATCACCGATGATCCTAGCGCCGAACGGACGGCACCTTCGTGTTCAACACACATACGGAGCAGCGACGTCTCCTCCTTCTTGATCCAGCAAGGGGGAGGAGAGGTTGATGGAGATCCAGCAGCACGACGGCGTGGTGGTGAAAGTAGTGGGATTCCAACAGGGCTTCGCCAAGCGCTGCGGGAGGAGGGAGATGTGTCATGGGAGGGAGAGGGAGGCGCCAGGGCTTAGGTATGGTTGCCCTCCCTTCCCCCCACTATATATAGGGCCAAGGGAGAGGGGGGGCGCAGCCTTGGCCCTTCCTCCAAGGAAGGGTGCAGCCAAGGGAGGAGTCCCTCCTCCCCAAGGCACCTCGGAGGTGCCTTCCCCCTTTAGGACTCTTCCTTTCCCTCTTCTCTTGGCGCATGGGCCTCTTGGGGCTGGTGCCCTTGGCCCATATAGGCCAAGGCGCACCCCCTACAGCCCATGTGGCCCTCCGGGGCAGGTGGCCCCACCCGGTGGACCCCCGGGACCCTTCCGGTGGTCCCGGTACAATACCGGTGACCCCGAAACTTGTCCCGATGGCCGAAATAGCACTTCCTATATATAATTCTTTACCTCCGGACCATTCCGGAACTCCTCGTGACGTCCGGGATCTCATCCGGGACTCCGAACAACTTTTGGGTTACCGCATACTAATATCTCTATAACCCTAGCGTCACCGAACCTTAAGTGTGTAGACCCTACGGGTTCGGGAGACATGCAGACATGACCGAGATGACTCTCCGATCAATAACCAACAGCGGGATCTGGATACCCATGTTGGCTCCCACATGTTCCACGATGATCTCATCGGATGAACCACGATGTTAAGGACTTAATCAATCCCGTATACAATTCCCTTTGTCTAGCGGTACGATACTTGCCCGAGATTCGATCGTCGGTATCCCGATACCTTGTTCAATCTCGTTACCGGCAAGTCTCTTTACTCGTTTCATAACACATCATGCCGTGTTCAACTCCTTGATCACATTGTGCACATTATGATGATGTCCTACCGAGTGGGCCCAGAGATACCTCTCCGTTTACACGGAGTGACAAATCCCAGTCTCGATTCGTGCCAACCCAACAAACACTTTCGGAGATACCCGTAGTGCACCTTTATAGTCACCCAGTTACGTTGTGACGTTTGGTACACCCAAAGCACTCCTACGGTATCCGGGAGTTGCACAATCTCATGGTCTAAGGAAATGATACTTGACATTAGAAAAGCTTTAGCATACGAACTACATGATCTTGTGCTAGGCTTAGGATTGGGTCTTGTCCATCACATCATTCTCCTAATTATGTGATCCCGTTATCAATGACATCCAATGTCCATGGTCAGGAAACCGTAACCATCTATTGATCAACGAGCTAGTCAACTAGAGGCTTACTAGGGACATGGTGTTGTCTATGTATCCACACATGTATCTGAGTTTCCTATCAATACAATTCTAGCATGGATAATAAACGATTATCATGAACAAGGAAATATAATAATAACTAATTTATTATTGCCTCTAGGGCATATTTCCAACATCGGCCCCTAGCCCACACGTCCGGCCGCTGGAGACTTCTAACACAACAGCCTACCAGCCGCCGCGCATCTACAGGCCCCGGACATCCAGCCCCAACCCGGACATCTGGCCCGGCCCGGAAATCTGGACACCACCTTCCCGAGAGCGACATGACCAGCTTCACCAGCCCGGACATCCGGCCTCCACAGCCCAGACATCCAGCCCTCCGCAAACGCCCAAACATCCGGCCTCGCCAGCCCGGACATCCGGCCCCGCACGAATGCCCGGTCATCCGGCCCGACGCCCAGACGTCCGGCCTCCCCTGTCTGTGCACAGTGTAAGGGCTGAGGCCCGTGTACCCCTTCGCCCCCCTAGACTATATATACTCCACCTCGTCCTACTTTCTAGGGTTAGCATTGGTTTAGCTCATTTTAGAGATAGAGCATTGCTCATCCACATCGGATCTACTCCACGAGAGAGATTGCGGCCTCTACGGAGAAGATCCCTTTGGATTCAAGACCTCCTTGCGGAGAAGAACTTAAAGACCTCCTCACGGAGAAGACCGGATACCTCTTGTATCATCCGTTGTTGACTTTGGATCTTGTATCTTCCTTTGTGTTCATGGATCTAGCACATGTGTGATCATTCTTGTTGGTTTGAGTGTTCTCTTGTGTTCCCCTCGTGATTTTCCCCTCGTTTCCCTCCTCGTGTTCTTCGTGTTCATCGCGGGATCCACTCCTTTCTTGAAAGATCGGCCGATTAGGGTTCCTACCCTACATCAGTATATATAAAGGCCAGGTGGACAAGGCACTTCATATTTTTAATCCTTCAAGACTGCTACATGCATATCAGGAAAGCATTATTTATTTGTGATGATTGCCTCAAGACTACAAGAGAAGATTCCTCCTGACGATCAGGTGCAATCAAACAGAAGATGAGCATGCAATATTAAAATAATGATGGAGAGTTAAGAATGGGACTACTTTGGTTGATTAAGCAGGAAACCCAAGTGTTGCTTCTGGAGGTCGATGCAAAGAGACAGTGTTAGATGATATACAATAAATTAATCGGAAACTGGAGTCCGCGAGAGCGAGGGACACGACCCATTTAAAAACTGGATGGATGCATGGTTGTTTGTTTGACTGTCAAGGCCATCACTCGGTCAAATTGTCATGCAGTCTATCCATGAACATCATATACGGATTATCGGTCGTCCGAACAAAACAGATGATATCCATCTAAAATTTGTTTGATTAGTACATATTGTTTTTTGCCAAAGAACAGTTTATCTTAGCCATGGTCTGTAATATTGTTTGTGCAGGACAATTGTTCACTGCAAGAGCGGTGGTCGTGTCATGGATGTATAGCTCGCGCTGCCATTATCATGCGCTAGCATCTGACCGTGCCATGATCCTCGACGAATATATGTGCAAACCGCCATTTTTATGTCCCAATTTACATCAATATGACGTGGTTGACTCGTTCGTCTACGCGGCTTACCGCGCCTGCGATTGACCTGCCCATCCATGCTGGCTCACAACGCCGCGGCCGGTTCACCTATGATTGATTTCAGTTTCCCCGTGGTGATCATCAACTCTGCGGTGAATAATTTCTGGCCCGACATATCAGGTGAAATCCATCTAGTATATTTTTATAATATATATTTGCTTTCTTTAAAAGAACAATTACTCTGGCTTGAAAGTTCTCCAATGCAGGACAAATTGTCTACTGCAAAAAGGGACTATTATATCACTGAGCTGTTGAAAGACTCATACCAATTTATATCACGGTTAAATATGAAGAATCTCAAGCTAACTCCTTGAGTCATCTTGAGACTCAGGGGCTACAATGATATGGCTCGGCAAAATTGGCCGGTTTCAGTGAAATCAAGAACTCTGGGTCATTGGAGGGAGAATAACCCAGCCCCTGAGGCTACTGCCTTATTGGAGAAAATTTAAAGGCCGTCAGAAAAATTTATGGCTTAAAATGTAGGATTCCGGTTTAAAATCCGGCTCAAGGGAAAACTGCCTCTAACAAAGCTTTGAAGCTCTCAATATCCGATTTGAAATTCCGGTTCAAAAAGAATTCCTCTCTCGCAAGTTCGAGTTCTCAGAAAAATTAAAGGTTGCCAAAGAGAACTTGCTGCCATTATGCGCGGTTCAAACATGGGTATCCTGCCTTATGGGCTCATCTTATTATGGTCACTTGGGGGCGTCCTGTTCAATGAACATAGCTATATTCACCCTTTTGATTGGCTTGGACGCCAAGTGTATTCACCAAAAATCCGGGTTATCCTATCTATATGCAAGATGCTTCTCCACCAGGTAATCCTGGATGACCCGTCATGTCCTTAACAGTCAATCTTTTAAATAAGACCCTGAACTTGTTGAGATTAAAAACATTGGTTGGGTCATGAGAGAGCCATCTTACGAAAAGCAAGGATAAACTCAGGCTATTAGGCCGCCTTCCCTGAAACTTGGTTAAACTTGCTTGTGTGCATGATGCTACTCCAACCCCGCATACTCTCGATAAGTCAATCTTTTAATAAGACCCTGAACTTATCCGGGTTAAAATGTCGATTGGGTCATGTGAGAGCCGGCTCACAGAAAGCGCGGATACTCCAGTGGCTATCATGCTAGTTTCATTGAAGTAGAGATTTTGGCTCGGCGGCCTATGAAAGCCTCGTGTTTTTTGGATTTTTTATTTCCTCTTGGATTTATATCATCCCTTCTTTCTTACCATATAGTTTTCACAAGTCGGGCCAAGCAGCCCTGACTATGTCTCATATTTGCGATATTACCCCCTGCCCTGGCTTTGGACGTTAAGTCGCCAGTATATTTTGGATTGCGCCATTGGAGTTATGCGCTTATAAATCATTGGATTATTATCTTCAAGCCATATGGCGATGTAAACTGATAGTATAAGTCAGTTCTACAGGACATGCAGAGCTATGGCTTCCATAAATGATTAAGTTCAAGCTCATCATCAAAATTGATGTTTCAAAAGGGTTATCCATTCTGGATTTTCTCAAAGGCTATAAGCCGCCGGGTTATAAAAATTCCGGCTTACAATGAATGCGCATTAAGTCGCCATCGGCCAAGAGCCGCCGAGTATTTAAACTCCGGATTTACCTGTCAACAGATAAGTCGCTCTACCGCAATGGCTATTATTTATTTATCAATGAATATGATTTATTCTGCAATGAAAGGAATAGTCCCGAGTCACTGCAGGCTTACAACCCGACACTTGGGGCTACATTTTTTTAATCCTGATTATATCAAATATGGAAGTCCCATGTCGCTGCAAGCATGCACCATGACACTTGGGGGCTAATTCAAATTCATTTTTTACTCTCCTTATTGAAGACCCGACTCATCACATCATAATGAGCCGACCCTTGGGGGCTACCAGTTGCTCCTGTCAAAAAAATTCAAGGTATAAAAGCCTTAATCCATTATATTGAAGGTTCCATTGCTCAGCTGGTAGAGCACAAGGCTCTTAACCTTGTGGTCATGGGTTCAAGCCCCACGATTCAATGAAGTATATATAAAGTCCCAGCTCAGCATTATCTTACTAAGACGGCCCTTGGGGGCTACACGTTGCTGCTCAAGTCTACATGATCATATCTACAAAGTTCCTACTCATTATTGCATAATGACCCGGCCCTTGGGGGCTACACTGGTTGAAGTTTTTATGGGCATAGGGCAATTACAAGTCCCAGGTTGCTATAAGCATGACAACCTGGCACTTGGGGGCTACATATGTGGAATATTCAGTTTTGGCTAGTGATTGAGATGAACAATCTGGATTTCTTCAAGGTTGCAACATTTATGTTAAAGCAAGTCTTAAGTTGTTACTACGCTCCCTTCTTAAGACTTGGGGGCTACAAGTGATATGCATATAAGGGAGGTACGCTTTCAAGCTTGATGTTAGCAACAATTATGACCCGATGCCATCAATATTGACAAACCGGTAATTTTGGCAGTGATAAACCGGCAGGTTCTACATCTTCAAGCCGGCTGAAAATCAGATGAGTATTTCAAGATAATATTTTTGTTAAGCATTGGGAGCTGAATCAAATGAATTATTCTTCACAATATTTCCATGAGAAACCAATGCGAGCAAATTGATTATGAAGCTGGTCTATTGACCCGGACTTTCCAAAAGAAGGAAATGACAAGGACTTAAGGATGATCAGGTGCCGGCTTACAAGAATTTTTAACCCGGAGCACAAACTATCAAATTTGTTCTTGTGTTTATTTTGCAGGATGAGTTTAACATGGATAAATCCAAATTAAACTGGGGGCTAATGTCGGGGATATACCTCACGGTGTAATCCGGGCGGATGTATGACCCGGCCAGACTTGGCGACTCAGTGGTGACCTGCCCTGACCCGGCGACTAACTAGTAACCCGCCCAGAGTTGGAGGCTCATTGGTGACCCGGCAGGCGGGTCAGAAGAGCGAAAAGACCCGGTGGCCCAGAAGGCGTCTCATGGAAGGCCGACTCATGTTATGGTGTGTGATACGTCTCCAACGTATCTATAATTTTTGATTGCTCCATGCTATATTATCTACTGTTTTGGACTTTATTGGGCTTTATTATCCACTTTTATATTATTTTTGGGACTAACCTATTAACCGGAGGCCTAGCCCAGAATTGTTGTTTTTTTGCATGTTTTAGGGTTTTGAAGAAAAGGAATATCAAATGGAGTCCAAACGGAATGAAACCTTCGGGAACGTGATTTTCTCAGCGAACAAGACCCGGGAGACTTGGACCCTACGTCAAGAAAGAAAAGAGGAGGCCACGAGGTAGGGGGCGCGCCTGCCTACCCCAGGCGCGCCCTCCACCCTCGTGGGCCCCCTGTTGCTCCACCGACGTACTCCTTCCTCCTATATATACCTACGTACCCCCAAATGATCAGATACGGAGCCAAAACCCTAATTTCACCGTCATAACTTTCTGAATCCACGAGATCCCATCTTGGGGCCTGTTCCAGAGCTCCACCGGAGGGGGCATCGATCACGGAGGGCTTCTACATCAACACCATAGCCCCTCCGATGAAGTGTGAGTAGTTTACCTCAGACCTATGGGTCCATAGTTAGTAGCTAGATGCCTTCTTCTCTCTTTTTGGATCTCAATACAATGTTCTCCCCCTCTCTTGTGGAGAACTATTCGATGTAATCTTCTTTTTGCAGTGTGTTTGTTGAGACCGATGAATTGTGGGTTTATGATCAAGTCTATCTATGAGAAATATTTGAATCTTCTCTGAATTCTTTTATGTATGATTGGTTATCTTTACCAATCTCTTCGAATTATCAGTTTGGTTTGGCCTACTAGATTGATCTTTCTTGCAATGGGAGAAGTGCTTAGCTTTGGGTTCAATCTTGCGGTGTCCTTTCCCAGTGACAGTAGGGGCAGCAAGGCACGTATTGTATTGTTGCCATCGAGGATAACAACATGGGGTTTTCTTCATATTGCATGAGTCTATCCCTCTACATCATGTCATCTTGCTTAAGGCGTTACTCTGTTTTTAACTTAATACTCTAGATGCATGTTGGATAGCGGTCGATGAGTGGAGTAATAGTAGTAGATGCAGGCAGGAGTCGGTCTACTTGTCTCGGACGTGATGCCTATATACATGATCATACCTGGATATTCTCATAACTATGATCAATTCTGTCAATTGCTCAACAGTAATTTGTTCACCCACCGTAGAATACTTATGCTCTCGAGAGAAGCCACTTGTGAAACCTATGGCCCCCGGGTCTATCTTTATCATATTGATCCTACTACTTGGTTATTTCCTTTGCTATTTACTTTGCCTTTATTTTACTTTGCATCTTTATCACAAAAATACCAAAAATATTATCTTATCATATCTATCAGATCTCACTCTCGTAAGTGGCCTTATAGGGATTGACAACCCCTATTTGCGTTGGTTGTGAGGATTTATTTGTTTTGTGCAGGTACGAGGGACTCGTGCATAGCCTCCTACTGGATTGATACCTTGGTTCTCAAAAACTGAGGGAAATACTTATGCTAGTTTGCTGCATCATCCCTTCCTCTTCGGGGAAAACCAACGCAGTGCTCAAGAGGTAGCAAGAAGGATTTCTGGCGCCGTTGTTGGGGAGGTCTACGCAAAAGTCTACATACCAAGTACCCATCACATACCCTTATCTCCCACATTACATTATTTGTCATTTGCCTCTCGTTTTCCTCTCCCCCACTTCACCCTTGTCGTTTTATTCGCCCTCTCTCTCTATCCTCCCTCTCTCTATTTGCCTCTTTTTGCCCACTTGCTTTTTGTTTGCTTGTGTGTTAGTTTGCTTGATTGTCACGATGTCTCAAGATAATACTAAATTGTGTGACTTCACCAATACCAACAACAATGATTTTATTAGCACTCCGATTGCTCCTCTTATCGATGCTGAATCTTGTGAAATTAATACTGCTTTGCTGAATCTTGTCATGAAAGATCCATTTTCCGGCCTCCCTAGTGAAGATGCCGCTACCCATCTAAATAGCTTCGTTGATTTGTGTGACATGCAAAAGAAGAAAGATGTGGATAATGATATTGTTAAATTGAAGCTATTTCCTTTTTCGCTTAGAGATCGTGCTAAAGCTTGGTTTTCGTCTTTGCCTAAAAATAGTATTGATTCATGGAACAAGTGCAAAGATGCTTTTATCTCTAAGTATTTTTCCTCCCGCTAAGATCATCTCTCTTAGAAATGATATTATGAATTTTAAGCAACTTGATCATGAACATGTTGCACAAGCTTGGGAGAGAATGAAACTAATGATACATAATTGCCCTACTCATGGTTTAAATTTGTGGATGATTATACAAAAATTTTATGCCGGATTGAATTTTGCTTCTAGAAAAGTTTTAGATTCGGCCGCGGGAGGAACTTTTATGGAAATCACTTTAGGAGAAGCTACTAAACTCCTAGATAATATTATGGTTAATTATTCTCAATGGCATACTGAAAGATCTACTAATAAAAAGGTGCATGCGATAGAAGAAATTAATGTTTTGAGTGGAAAGATGGATGAACTTATAAAATTATTTGCTAATAAGAGTGTTTCTTCTGATCCTAATGATATGCCCTTTGTCTACTTTGATTGATAATAATAATGAATCTATGGATGTGAATTTTGTTGGTAGGAACAATTTTGGTAACAACGCTTATAGAGTAAATTTTAATCCTAGGCCTTATCCTAGTAATCCTCTAATAATTATGGTAATTCCTACAACAATTCTTATGGAAATTATAATAAGATGCCCTCTGATTTTGAATCTAATATTAAATAATTTATTACTTCGCAAAAGAATTTTAATGCTATGATTGAAGAAAAATTGCTTAAGATTGATGATTTGGCTAGAAACATTGATAGAATTGCTCTTGATGTTGATTCTTTGAAACTTAGATCTATTCCACCTAAGCATGATATCAATGAGTCTCTCAAAGCCATGAGAATTTCCATTCATGAGTGCAAAGAAAGAACTGCTAGGATGCGTGCTAAGAAAGATGCCTTTATAAGAGCGTGTTCTTCTAGTACCTATGAAAATAAAGATGAAGATATAAAAGTTATTTATGTGTCCCCTATTAAATCTTTGTGTTGCAATATGAATCTTGATAATGATGGGACTGAATATGATCCACCTTTACCTAGAAGGCGTTCCAAGAATTCGGAATTTGTTGATCTTGATGCTAAATTTGATAAAAGTGGGATTGAAGAAATTAAAACCCTGGATGTTTCTAAAACCACTATTATGGATTTCAAGGAATTTAACTATGAAAATTGCTCTTTGATTGGTTGTATTTCCTTGTTGCAATCCGTGCTAAATTCTCCTCACGCTTATAGTCAAAATAAAGCGTTTACTAAACATATCGTTGATGCGTTGATGCAATCTTATGAAGAAAAACTTGAATTGGAAGTTTCTATCCCTAAAACTTTATGATGAGTGGGAACCAACTATTAAAATTAAAATTAAAGATCATGAATGCTATGCTTTATGTGATTTGGGTGCTCGTGTTTCCACGATTCCAAAGACTTTGTGTGATTTGTTAGTTTTCCATGATTTGATGATTGCTCTCTAAACTTGCACCTTGCGGATTCCACTATTAAGAAACCTATGGGAAGAATTAATGATGTTCTTATTGTTGAAAATAGGAATTATGTGCCCGTAGATTTTATTGTTCTTGACATAGATTGCAATCCTTCATGTCCTATTATTCTTGGTAGACCTTTCCTTAGAACGATTGGTGCAATTATTGATATGAAGGAAGGAAATGTTAGATTCCAATTTCCATTAAGGAAAGGCATGGAACACTTTCCTAGAAAGAAAATTAAATTACCTTATGAATCTATTATGAGAGGCACTTATGGATTGCCTACCAAAGATGGCAATACCTAGATCTATTCTTGCTTGTTATGCCTAGCTAGGTGCGTTAAACGATAGCGCTTGTTGGGAGGCAACCCAATTTTATTTTATTCCTTGACTTTTGCTCCTGTTTAGTAATAAATAATTTATGTAGCCTCTGTTTTGGTTGTGTTTTTTGTGTTTAATTAGTGTTTGTGCCAAGTAGAACCGTTGGGAAGACTTGGGGAAAGTCTTGTTGAACTTGCTGTAAAAAACAGAAACTTTAGCGCTCACGAGAACTGCTGTCATTTTTATTTGGAAAGTGCTATTTAGTTAATTCTTTTTGAAGATGATTAATAGATAAATTCCTCACGTCCAGAAATTTATTTTAGAATTTTTGGGTTCCATATCTTGAGCTAGCTACAGATTACTACAGACTGTTCTGTTTTTGATAGATTCTGTTTTTCGTGTGTTGTTTGCTTATTTTGATGAATCTATGGCTAGTAAAATAGTTTATAAACCATAGAGAAGCTGGAATACAGTAGGTATAACACAAATATAAGTAAATTATGAGTTCATTACAGTACCTTGAAGTGGTCTTTTATTTTCTTTCGCTAACGGAGCTCACGAGATTTTCTACTTTAAGTTTTGTGTTGTGAAGTTTTCAAGTTTTGGGTAAAGATTTGATGGATTATGGAACAAGGAGTGGCAAGATCCTAAGCTTGGGGATGCCCATGGCACCCCCAAGATAATCTAAGGACACCTAAAAGCCAAAGCTTGGGGATGCCCCGGAAGGCATCCCCTCTTTCGTCTACTTCTATCGGTGACTTTACTTGGAGCTATATTTTTATTCGCCACATGATATGTGTTTTGCTTGGAGCGTCTTGTATTATTTGAGTCTTCGCTTTTCAGTTTAACACTATCATCCTTGCTGTACGCACCTTTTGAGAGAGTTGTCAGTGTCAAAACCGGCGGATCTCGGGTAGGGGGTCCGTGTGCGTCTAGGCCGGATGGTAACAGGAGGCAGGGGACACAATGTTTTACCCAGGTTAGGGCCCTCTTGATGGAGGTAAAACCCTATGTCCTGCTTGATTAATATTGATGATATGGGTAGTACAAGAGTAGATCTACCACGAGATCAGAGAGGCTAAACCCTAGAAGCTAGCCTATGGTATGATTGTATGTTGTCCTATGGACTAAAACCCTCTGGTTTATATAGACACCGGAGAGATTAGGGTTACACAAGGTCGGTTACAAAGGAGATATACATATCCATATTGCCTAGCTTGCCTTCCACGCCAAGTAGAGTCCCATCCGGACACGAGACGAAGTCTTCAATATTGTATCTTCATAGTCTAACAGTCCGGCCAATGGAGATAGTTCGGCTGTCCGGAGACCCCCTAATCCAGGACTCCTATAGTAGCACCTGAACCAGGCTTTCAGTGACGATGAGTCCGGCGTGCAGTATTGTCTTCGGCATTGCAAGGCGGGTTCCCCCTCCGAATACACCACAGAAGAATTTTGAATATAAGGATAGTGTCCGACCCTGCAAAATAAGTTCCACATACCACCGTAGAGAGAATAATATTTCCACAAATCTTTAATCTGCTGACACGTTTTGGCAACATGACATCATGCCATGGGCCAGTGCTTATTCAAACTATTTTTCCCCAACCAGCTCCGCACATAACGCAAGGCGGTTTCTTGACACGTCTTGTCAAAGCAGAGACCGTGTTCCCCTAATTACGGGATTCTCATTAATACGGTCGTGGGTAACCCAACCGTGTCTAGGACTCCTAGAATATAGGCAAGTCCAAACGGCCATGGAGAGGACGCTTGATATTCACCCTCTTCATAAAGGGACAAGGTTTTCGCTTTTTCCCTCTCGTGCTCAATCGAACCCTTCCCCCACCTCGAGCTCTAACACCCAAAGCCCAGGTCAGGTGCTCCGGATCTTCAATCATGTCCGGATCCAGCCTTCAAGGCCGATGGATGCCCTCCTCCATTATGGAAGAGGATATCAAGAAGTTGAGGGAGGCCAGATACCTGACCGCCGAGGTTTTGCGTCGGCTGCCTGCTCTAGGGCAGGTCGTCCCTACTCCCGAACCCAAGGAGAATGTTGTGTTCGTCTGCCACTTCCTATGAGGCCTAGGCCTCACTCTGGATCCCTTCGTCAGGGGCTTGATGTTCTCTTACGGGCTAGATTTCCACGATCTAGCCCCATACTCCTTTCTCCACATCTCGACATTTATTTTCGTGTGTGAGGCCTTCCTCTGCATTACCCCTCACTTCGGCCTATGGCTCAAGACCTTTGAAGTGAAGCCGAAGATGATCGAGGGGCAACATGAAGCGTGCGGAGGCGCGTCAATAAGCAAGATGGCAGGAGCTCCATGGCCGAAAGGTTCCTTTCCAGAGGTGTCCGGATTATGGCAACAGGAGTGGTTTTACATCACGGCTCCCAGAAGTGCCAAGTGGGCGGCTGCCCCCGCTTTCCGCTCAGGCCCCCCACCACAACTGATGTCATGGATTAGCAGAGGTCTGAGCTGGGGTCCAGCCAAGGATGTGCCTATACTACAAAGCCACATTCAAGATCTCTTCGAGGGAGATTTTAATTTGGTTGTGGTAATGCAAGTTATGCTGGTTCGTCCAGTCCGGCCTTGCAAACGCCGGCCCCTTCGCTTGTGGGAGTTCAACCCAGAAGGACCGCGTGCTATTCAAAATTTCCTCGGCCTAACGCACGAGGAAATGTACAATTCATTCTTCGGACCACAAATAGAGTGTCCGGATACTATCGAGGACGTGGGCCTGAGTAGCAACCGCGCCGCCGAACAAGTAGTCCTCTAGCCGAATACACCATCTTTTATTCATCATGACGTCATTTCTGAGAGATCGCTCTTTGACCAGCACTGGCTAACAAAGGCAAAGATGATTCGGTGTTCGGCCCCCCTCCCTGAGGGTTTGGAAAATCCAGTGCTGGAAAAGATGCTCGAGCTCGCACCTTGCCCGGAGCCCTCGAAGGAAGATACAGGGGGGAAGAATATGGGCGAAAGCGGGCCCCCATCGCTGCCAGTTCCAACCGAGGGAATGAGCGCCTCCATAAAGGAGGATAATCGGGGGAGGAAGAGGACTGCTTCTGAGGATCCGGAAGCCGAGGCCTCCAAACGAGAGAAGAAGTCTCCAACAGAGGGTCCTGCCTCGGGGGGTGCTCTTGCCACACAAAGTCCGTGGGGGGATGAATCCTCCAACGAGTCGTAAGTGATTCAAAAAATACTTTAATAGTGAAGGTATACTACCTTTCTTCTGAGGAAAATAACCGCCGCATATACCTTGCAGTTCGGGTCTTAGCCCTTCTCAGCTGAGCTCGTCTTCGGGGGATCTTCTTCCGGAGATGATGGAGAGCGAAATGCCTCCCCCGGACTCCTCCGCTCCAGAAGCGGGCGACCCCGAAGTGTCGTCACGGAGGGCCTCTCCGGATCCGGTGAGGCCAGAAGATAATCCCATAGTCACCCGAAGTCCCCAGCGTCCGGCTCTTGAAGAGAGCAAACAAAAGAGTCCGGCACCGTCTGGTATGCGGTCGGACGTTCTGAGGGAGTTGTTGGGGCAAGCGGCCATATCAGAAGAACACCGTACGCTAATGGGTATGGTGATTGAAAGAATTTCGTCCGCCGAAAATGGATTACATGAAGCCTTTATGAGTCTACTGATAGGCTTTGAGGTACGTGAAATGATATTTGATAGTACCGCACATGTTAGGTGTGCCCTGTGTAGATAGTAGCCCCTGAGACTCTAGTTGTCGTCGAGAACTGTGGCGAACAGAGGATCATTGTCCCAGGCAATAACCAGACTGACTTTATGTGCAGGTGGTGGAAGCTCTGGTGGCTAGCCGGACTAGTGAGTTTGCCGAATTAAAGCGGCAACTAGATGCGGCAGACGCCGACATCGAGCTTGTTAACAAGCGGCTTGACGAATCACAGGGTAAGTAATGTTTTCTAGTGAATGTCACATAGTAAGAGAAGCATGATGCTAGTATCTTTAATATGTTGTGACTGCAGACGGAGCTGCCACCATGGAGACCCTTCGGACGGAACTTGCCCGAGCCAAGGAACAAGCGAGGGTTAGTAATGCGACTGCTTTGAAGGCGGCCGAAGAGTTAAGAGCCGAGAAGGCTTCCCATTGCGAAAGCAAAGAAAAGATGGCCAAGATGGCCGTAGAAGTAAAAGGCACTACCGACCGTTGCTAGTTCCTTGAAAAAGATAACCGAGTGAAGGCAGCGGACCTAGAGAAGGCCACTATGGCGACCAAGGACAGTCGCTCTGCGATGAGGGCGAAGAAGGAGGAGCTACGCGAAGCCGGGGATATTGCGGCTGGGAATCCCTTTCTACTGCGAAGGAAGTTCGGAGATCCATGGTATGCCCCTCTGGATCGGCTATGGAGTTCGGCAGACGCATACATGGACTTGGAGGCAAGCGCTATCGATGCGGCCGAATACTTCCAAGATCAATCAGATCGTGAAGTGGACAAGCTATTCTGGTCGCAATTCAACGTTCCAAAGCATCCGCTTCCCTTGACTGATCAGCTAGCCGAATGGGCCGAACTTAATAGGTTGTCCGGACTCGCCATGAGGTCCGTTGTAGATCATTTGTGGCCGGAGAAGCCAAAGCCGAACAGCTATTTTAGCTTAGTGCAGCAGTTCCTTGGTGCGGTGCCGCGCATCAACACGATGAAGAGGTCGGCGTTCATAGAAGGCTCGCGGATGGCCTTTGCCCGTGTCAAGGCATACTGGGCGGAGATGGATGTTGCCACTGTTGCGGCGCAAGGTTCGGCCATAGGCCGAGTAGCTGCCGAGCACTATTTTGAAGAGGTTCTTGAGGGTGCTCGTTTGATAGAGTCCCAGTGCTCGAAGAATATTATGTTTGAATGACATGTATTCCCATTGTAAACACAATGTTTTTATGAAATATAGTAAGGCTGTATTTATACTTTTGCCGGAAAGTAATGTGATGCCTCCTGTGCGGCCGTTTATGTATATATGTATATAACCTGAAAGATTGCAGTCGTCAGCTTCAACCCCCCACGCATATAATGTGGAGGTGCTTGCAAAAAACGCGTGTTCACACTTAACCCAACGTCTTGGTCCTATTAAGGAGGTGATAGCGCAGCGAACGAGGCAACTGGACTATAATGCTTTAACACTTTCACTTAGCCATAGGAGTTTGACAGTGGGGCTACTAGATAGCCCCTGGTGGCTCCGCACTCTCCCGATCTCGGGGTGCGTACATGCCTGGCCGGAAAACGGCCCTTCGTTAAGGCAGAGGAAATCTAACATTCCAATAGGTCATCGAGTGGTTGACCAGTCTCACGCTATATCATGACAGTCAGTTTTCGGCTTTCTCTACTGAGGTGCTCGTCCGGATGAACCAGGGCACAATCGTTGTAGTTCTCCTGGTGCTGCCTTAGCCGATAAAGCAGAACGTAAGGCACCAAAACACAGGAGCCGGGCAAACCCAACATTTGACCAAAGACAATGATTCGGAGCTGATGCATATAAGGCCAAACTCGCGACGCCGAACACTCCCTAAGGTATTCAGTCTTTATGGTATAAACCAGGCCTAAATAGTGCCCTTTCTGAGAAGCCCCTTGTGTCCAGGTACGTGCATTATTCTGACGTGGCAACATGCCAAGACGTCAGCATCCTTCTTAATTGTGTTGAGAATTCGAGGGATGTGTATCAACAAGAGACAGTAAAAAAGGTTTACGCGGGGTCTTAATCTAAAACAAATCCTTGGAGTGGGTCCCTGCTGCACGTCTGCGCATGTGTCTCCGTTGTGCCGTATCCTGGACGGGTGTATCACGATGGTCATCTGTAAAAGAGAGGAACTTAGGTGAAAAAGTTGTCGTGCCAAAAGGTAGTTTTTAAAGAAACCATGTAGAATTAAGAATGAGTAAAGATTGTCACTTGTCTGTGCGCGTTGAGCCCCTTGTACTTGTAATAGGGGTATTACCATCAATCCGGTATGAATTACATATAGCTGCGCCGGACTCGTCTAACCGTGTTCGTGGTCTTGACGACCCATCGAGTGTTTTAGTTGGTGAGGCCGTTTTTAGTGTGCGACTGCTAAGGCAGTCGCATTCTCTTCGGCGCGCAAAGATCGCTTAATATTTTCGTTCACTGTAATGATGCCACGTGGACCGGGCATCTTGAGCGTGAGGGAAGCATAATGCGGTATTGCATTAAAGCGAGAAAAAGCTTCGCGTCCAAGTAGTGCTTGATAACTGCTTTGGAACGGAGCAATGTGGAAGGTTAAATGTTTGCTACAGGAGTTATCGGGGAAGCCGAATATAACCTTTAGTAGCAGGGAGCCCGTGCAGTGAGCCTGTGGGCTTGGCGTTACTCCTTTAAAGGTAGTGTTGCTATGGCAAATTTCCGTTGGGTCTATCCCCATTTCGCGGATTGTATCCTGGTATATCAGGTTTAAACTGCTGCCACCGTCCATCAGGACTCGTGTAAAGCGGTATCCGTCAATTATTGGGTCTAATACCAGGGCAGCCCATCCTGCCCGCCGGATACTTGCTGAGTAATCACGATGGTCGAAAGTGATCGGTTGAGACGACCAGTGGCAGGACTTCGCGGTGATAGGCCCTTGGGCATATTTATCTGGGAGGGCCGCTTTGCTTCCCTTGTTCACGTGTAATACGTTGACTGTTTTGACTTCTGGTGGAAACTTCTTTTGTTCCCCACTGTCTTGCTTGAGAGGCTCATCCTCATCTTCGCTTGGTGTATCCTCCCCCTTGTGTACAGCGTTGAGCTTGCCGGTCTGCTTGAAGACCCAACATTCTCTGTGGGTATGATTAGTGGGTTTACCAGGGTGCTATGGATCTGATATACTTCGTCCAGAATTTTGTTTAGGCTGGACAATTCGTCTCTGGCGCCTTTAGAGGGCGGCTTTTGCTGACTTGGCCGAGAGCTTTTGAATCCGGCGTTTATTGCCATGCTCTTCGTGTTGTCTTCTTTATTCCGGTGTTTATTATTGTTGTTGCGCCGTGATTTCCCATTTCCATCTCTAGCTTCGAATGTACTATGATCACTAGTGTTGCATCTGGCTAGCCAGCTATCCTCACCCGCGCAAAAGCGGGTCATGAGGCTTGTTAATGTTGCCATTGTTCTCGGCTTTTCTTGGCCGAGGTGTCTGGCAAGCCATTCGTCATGGACGCTATGCTTAAAAGCTTCCAAGGCTTCGGCGTCCGGACAATCGACTATTTGGTTCTTTTTAGTAACAAACCTATTCCAGAGCTTTTGGGGCTGACTCTCCGGGCTATTGAGTTATATGACTCAAATCGTCCGCGTCCAGAGGTCGGACATAAGTTCCTTGAATATTTTCCTGGAAAGCGTCTTCGACCTCTTCCCAGCTTCCAATGGAGTTTTCGGGGAGGCTTTTAAGCCAGTGTCGAGCTGGCCCTTTGAGTTTGAGGGGTAAATATTTAATGGCGTGGAGATCGCCTCCTCGAGCCATATGGATGTGGAGGATATAGTCCTCAATCCAGACCCCAGGGTCTGTTGTTCCATTGTATGCCTCTATGTTTACGGGTTTGAATTCCTCTGGAAATTCATGGTCCAGCACCTCATCAGTGAAACATAGGAGGTGTGCAGCGCCCCTGTATCTAGGCGTGCCCTGGTGTTCGGATGTTCTGTGTGTTGCATCATATGCTGGAGCGCGCTTGCGTGGTCCATAGATGGATCTAGTTGCTTTGTCCTTTTGATGTGAGCCCTCGCGTGGATCGCGTATTGGCTTATGTGCGGCATTGCTTGCCGCTCCGTGTTGGTCGTGAGGTCGTCTATCCGGCCGGGTGGCCGTTTTAATTTTTGGTTGTGGGGGATCTAGGGCCTCCTCATCGAATTCGGGTAGCACCTTCCGCTTCGGGTAGCTCTTGGTGGGGCGATTACCACCATACTTCGCTGTTGTGTTGAGTACTTTACTCCATCTGATTTGGAGTGTGTCCTGCACAGCCTTGAGCCTTTGCTTCTACTTTTTTAGACTCCTCGCGGTGGCAACAAGCCTTTGACGGGCATTCTGTTGCTCCGGGTGCCTGTCCGGTGTTATGTCATCCGGACTATTATCTTTGACAGAATCGGTTTGTTCAGTTTGATTCTCCGTATTGTTGTGGTCCGGCAGTGGTTCGCCCTGCCCTAACGCTGGGTCTGTATGATCATTATTTCTGTCGAGGTGGGATTTGGGGCGGCGCTTATGCCGCCGCTTTGACTACTTCTCGAGGGGACAAGCCTTTGATGTGTCCTTCCGTTCCTCGTCGTCGTCTTCTTTTGGTGTGTCCACCATGTATACGTCATGTGATGAGGTGGACGTCCAGTGCCCTGTGGGCAGTGGTTCCTCTTTGTCTCCTGCATCGTCGTCCATATCGTCAATGTCTTCGGAGTCGAAGTCGAGCATGTCGGTTAAGTCATCGACAGTGGCTACTAAGTGGGTGGTGGGTGGGTCGCGAATTTCTTCGTCGTCCGCATCCCAGTCCAGCCGGACATAGTTCGGCCAGGATCCTCCTGATAAGGAGAGAGACCTTAACGAGTTCAGTATGTCGCCAAAGGGCAAGTGCCGAAAACTATCCACGGAGGTAAGCTCCATGATCGGCGCCCAATCAGATTCGATGGGAACGGGCGCAGGCGGTTCGGAGTCCGTGGCCGGAGAAGGATCTGGCAGTTTATCAACACGGCTCTCATGCAAGGTAAGGTCGATGTTCGATGTTCGGCTCGATCGCCGCTGAGGGTAAGGCCTCCGTGGCGGGGTCCATCCACCCGTCCGTGGAAGGCGCAACTGGCTCCGAATTGAGGGTCGGAGCGGCTGCCGGTGCGATCTCCTGAACACTATCTGATGGTAGAGCTAAATCGTACTCATCGTGACCGCGTGACGCACAAGGCAGAGGCTTGAATCCGTCGAAGATCAAGTCTCCGCGGACATCGGCCATGTAGTTTAAGCTTCCAAACCTGACCTGATGGCCAGGGGCGTAACTTTGGATCTGCTCCAGATGGCCAAGCGAATTGGCCCGCAGTGCAAATCCGCCTAACACGAAGATCTGTCCATGAAGAAAAGTCTCATCCTGGACTGCATCACTACCGATGATAGTAGGAGCCATCAAGCCTAACAGCGACGACACAGAGGAACTCTCAATGAAAGCACCAATGTCGGTGTCAAAACCGGCGGATCTCGGGTAGAGGGTCCCGAACTGTGCGTCTAGGCCGGATGGTAACAGGAGGCAGGGGACACAATGTTTTACCCAGGTTTGGGCCCTCTTGATGGAGGTAAAACCCTACGTCCTGCTTGATTAATATTGATCATATGGGTAGTACAAGAGTAGATCTACCACGAGATCAGAGAGGCTAAACCCTAGAAGCTAGCCTATGGTATGATTGTATGTTGTCCTACGGACTAAAACCCTCCGGTTTATATAGACACCGGAGAGATTAGGGTTACACAAGGTCAGTTACA
The DNA here is from genome assembly GCF_018294505.1 of Triticum aestivum. Taxonomy (NCBI): domain Eukaryota; kingdom Viridiplantae; phylum Streptophyta; class Magnoliopsida; order Poales; family Poaceae; genus Triticum; species Triticum aestivum. The sequence goes on along the minus strand of NC_057800.1, from coordinate 287,035,644 downwards.
AAGGAGGAGATATACATATCCGTATTGCCTAGCTTGCCTTCCACGCCAAGTAGAGTCCCATCCGGACACGAGACGAAGTCTTCAATCTTGTATCTTCATAGTCTTATAGTCCGGCCAATGGAGATAGTCCGGCTATCCAGAGACCCCCTAATCCAGGACTCCCACAAGAGCCATACATGATTTGGAATTTGTTAGAATACTCTATGTGATTCTCTTATATCTTTTGAGTTATATAGTTTTGCTCTAGTACTTCACTTATATCTTTTAGAGCACGGTGGTGGATTTTTTTATAGAAACTATTGATCTCTCATGCTTCACTTAGATTATTTTGAGAGTCTTAATAGCACGGTAATTTGCTTAAAATCCTAATATGCTAGGTATTCAAAGTTAGTAAAATTTTCTTAAGAGTGTTTTGAATGCTAAGAGAAGTTTGATGCTTGATGATTGTTTTGAGATATAGAGGTAATAATATCAAAGTCGTGCTAGTTGAGTAGTTGTAAAATTTAGAAATACTTGTGTTGAAGTTTGCAAGTCCCGTAGCATGCACGTATGGTAAACGTTATGCAACAAATTTGAAACATGAGGTGTTATTTGATTGTCTTCCTTATGAGTGGCGGTCGGGGACAAGCGATGGTCTTTCCTACCAATCTATCCCCCTAGGAGCATGCGCGTAGTACCGAGGTTTTTGATTACTTGTAGATTTTTGCAATAAGTATGTGAGTTCTTTTTGACTAATGTTGAGTCCATGGATTATGCGCACTCTCACCCTTCCATCCTTGCTAGCCTCTTCGGTACCGTGCATTGCCCTTTCTCACATTGAGAGTTGGTGCAAACTTCGCCGGTGCATCCAAACCCCGTGATATGATACGCTCTTTCACACATAAACCTCCTTATATCTTCCTCAAAACATCCACCATACCTACCTATTATGGCATTTCCATAGCCATTCCAAGAAATATTGTCATGCAACTTTCCATCATTCCGTTCATCATGACACATTCATTATTGTCATATTGCTTAGCATGATCATGTAGTCGACATAGTATTTGTGGCAAAGCCACCGTTCATAATTCTTTCATACATGTCACTCTTGGTCCATTGCATATCCCGGTACACCGCCGGAGGCATTCATATAGAGTCATCTTTGTTCTAGTATCGAGTTGTAATCATTGAGTTGTAAATAAATAGAAGTGTGATGATCATCATTTTCTAGAGCATTGTCCCAAGTGAGGAATATAAAAAAGAGAAAGGCCATAAAAAATGATAGAAAAAGAGAGAAGGGACAATGTTACTATCCTTTGCCACGCTTGTGCTTCAAAGTAGCACCATAATCTTCATGTTAGAGAGTCTCTTGTTTTGTCACTTTCATATACTAGTGGGAATTTTTCATTATAGAACTTGGATTGTATATTCCAACAATGGGCCTCCTCAAGTGCCCTAGGTCTTCATGAGCAAGCAAGTTGGATGCACACCCACTAGTTTCTTTTGTTGAGCTTTCATACATTTATAGCTCTAGTGCATCCGTTGCATGGCAATCCCTACTCCTTGCATTAACATCAATCGGTGGGCATCACCATAGCCCATTGATTAGCCTCGTTGATGTGAGACTTTCTCCTTTTTTGTCTTCTCCACATAACCCCCCTCATTATATTCTATTCCACCCATAGTGCTATGTCCATGACTCGCGCTCATATATTGCGTGAAAGTTTATAGGTTTGAGATTACTAAAGTACGAAACAATTGCTTGGCTTGTCATCGAGGTTGTGCATGATGAGAGCATTCTTGTGTGACGAAAATGAAACATGACTAAACTGTATGATTTTGTAGGGATGAACTTTCTTTGGCCATGTTATTTTGAGAAGACATAATTGCTTAGTTAGTATGCTTGAAGTTTTATTATTTTTATGTCAATATGAACTTTTGTCTTGAATCTTTCGGATCTGAATATTCATACCACAATTAAGAAGAATTACATTAAAATTATGCCAAGTAGCACTCCGCATCAAAAATTCTGTTTTTATCATTTACCTACTCGAGGACGAGCAGGAATTAAGCTTGGGGATGCTTGATACGTCTCCAACGTATCTATAATTTTTGATTGCTCCATGCTATATTATCTACTATTTTGGACATTATTGGGCTTTATTATCCACTTTTATATTATTTTTGGGACTAACCTATTAACCGGAGGCCCAGCCCAGAATTGTTGTTTTTTGCCTGTTTTAGGGTTTCGAAGAAAAGGAATATCAGACGGAGTCCAAACGGAATGAAACCTTCGGGAACGTGATTTTCTCAACGAACAAGACCCGGGAGACTTGGACCCTACGTCAAGAAAGAAAAGAGGAGGCCACGAGGTAGGGCCGCGCGCCTGCCTACCCCAGGCGCGCCCTCCACCCTTGTGGGCCCCCTGTTGCTCCACCGACGTACTCCTTCCTCCTATATATACCTACGTACCCCCAAACGATCAGATACGGAGCCAAAACCCTAATTCCACCGCCATAACTTTCTGTATCCACAAGATCCCATCTTGGGGCCTGTTTCGGAGCTTCGCCGGAGGGGGCATCGATCACGGAGGGCTTCTACATCAACACCATAGCCTCTCTGATGAAGTGTGAGTAGTTTACCTCAGACCTACGGGTGCATAGTTAGTAGCTAGATGGCTTCTTCTCTCTTTTTGGATCTCAATACAACGTTCTCCCCCTCTCTTGTGGAGAACTATTCGATGTAATCTTCTTTTTGCGGTGTGTTTGTTGAGACCGATGAATTGTGGGTTTATGATCAAGTCTATCTATGAGCAATATTTGAATCTTCTCTGAATTCTTTTATGTATGATTGGTTATCTTTGCAAGTCTCTTCGAATTATCAGTTTGGTTTGGCCTACTAGATTGATCTTTCTTGCAATGGGAGAAGTGCTTAGCTTTGGGTTTAATCTTGCGGTGTCCTTTCCCAGTGACAGTAGGGGCATCAAGGCACGTATTGTATTGTTGCCATCGAGGATAACAAGATGGGGTTTTCTTCATATTGCATGAGTCTATCCCTCTACATCATGTCATCTTGCTTAAGGAGTAACTCTGTTTTTAACTTAATACTCTAGATGCATGCTAGATAGCGGTCGATGAGTGGAGTAATAGTAGTAGATGCAGGCAGGAGTCGGTCTACTTGTCTCGGACATGATGCCTATATACATGATCATACCTAGATATTCTCATAACTATGCTCAGTTCTATCAATTGCTCAACAGTAATTTGTTCACCCACCGTAGAATACTTATGCTCTCGAGAGAAGCCACTAGTGAAACCTATGCCCCCCGGGTCTATCTTTATCATATTGATCTCCTACTACTTAGTTATTTCCTTTGCTATTTACTTTGCCTTTATTTTGCTTTGCATCTTTATCAAAAAAATACCAAAAATATTATCTTATCATATCTATCAGATCTCACTCTTGCAAGTGGCCGTGAAGGGATTGACAACCCCTTTATCGTGTTGGTTGTGAGGTTCTTATTTGTTTGTGTAGGTACGAGGTGACTCGCGTGTGGTCTCCTACTGGATTGATACCTTGGTTCTCAAAAACTGAGGGAAATACTTATGCTACTTTGCTGCATCATCCCTTCCTCTTCGGGGAAAACCAACGCAGTGCTCAAGAGGTAGCAGTTGACCGGTTTAAGGCATAAGTAATTTCTCTTACAAAGGGAGCAAGACTAGGATTCCACTTGTAATAGAGTAGTCCTAGTCCTACTAGGACTCCACATGTCACCCTCCCCTCCAACTTATATAAGGAGGGATAGGGCACCCCAAGAGGGACAAGCTCCACAAGTTCGACAAGTTAGGTTTAGACAGACAAGTTAATAGCTCTCAAGATAGAGCACCTTTGTAATCATGATCATTGTTGGTGTCAAAACCGGTGGATCTCGGGTAGGGGGTCCCGACCTGTGCGTCTAAGGCGGATGTTAACAGGAGGCAGGGGACACGATGTTTTACCCAGGTTCGGGCCCTCTTGATGGAGGTAAAACCCTACGTCCTGCTCGATTTATTCTTGATGATATGGGTATTACAAGAGTTGATCTACCATGAGATCGGAGAGGCTAAACCCTAGAAGCTAGCCTATGGTATGATTGTATGTTGTCCCATGGACTAAAACCCTCCGGTTTATATAGACACCGGAGGGGGCTAGGGTTACACAAGGTCGGTTACAAAGGAGGAGATATACATATCCGTATTGCCTAGCTTGCCTTCCACGCCAAGTAGAGTCCCATCCGGACACGAGACGAAGTCTTCAATCTTGTATCTTCATAGTCCAACAGTCCGGTCAAAGGATATAGTCTGGCTGTCCGGAGACCCCCTAATCCAGGACTCCCTCAGTAGCCCCTGAACCAGGCTTCAATGATGATGAGTCCGGCGTGCAGTGTTGTCTTTGGCATTGCGAGGCGGGTTCCTCCTCTGGATACACCACAGAAGAGTTCGAATAAAAGGATAGTGTCCGACCCTGCAAAATAAGTCCCACATACCATCGTAGAGAGAATAATATTTCCACAAATCTAATCTGCTGACACATTTTGGCAACATGACATCATGCCATGGTGCGGTGATCATTCGAACCATTTTTCTTTAACTAGCCCCGCACATAACGCGAGGCAGTTTCTTGACACGTCTTGTCAAAGCAGAGATCATGTCCCCCTTATTATGGGATTCTCATCAATACGGGCGTGGGTAACCCAACCACGCCATCAATCACGGTGCTTGGGGGTTAAGCGAGTTTTACCAGGCTAGTGGGGGCGAATAGTTTCGACCCCCTTATAAAGGGATAAGGTTTATCCTTTTTTCTACCCACGCCTTCTTCCTCCTTACTCATCCATTCTTGCGCACTCGAGCTCCAATGCCCAAGTCCACATCCTTCTCCTCAACCTTCTCCAAACATGTCCGGAGTGGGAGGTAAGTGGATGGCTTCCTCCGTCATGGAGGGACACATCAAAAAGCTGCGCGGAGCTGGATACTTATCCGCGAATATCTCGCATCGGCTGCCCGCTGCGGGGCAGATCGTCCCTACCCCGGAACCTCACGAGAGGGTAGTCTTCCTCCACCACTTCCTCTGCGGACTGGGGTTTCCCCTCCATGCATTCGTCCGTGGTCTTATGTTCTACTACGGGCTGGACTTTCATGATCTAGCCCCGAACTTCATCCTCAACATTTCGGCGTTCATCGTCGTGTGTGAGGCTTTCCTCCGCATCCGGCCCCACTTCGGCCTGTGGCTGAAGACCTTCAATATCAAGCCGAAGGCGGTCGGAGGCCAACAAGCAGAATGCGGCGGAGCCATGGTGGGCAAGATGCCCAATGTTATATGGCTTGAAGGCTCCTTCGTGGAGACCATAAAGGGGTGGCAATCGGCGTGGTTCTACATCACTGAGCCGCGCGACACCAACTGGGTGGCGGCCCCCGAGTTTCGATCCAGAATCCCCACGCGGCTCACCTCCTGGAAAGAGAAGGGCCTATCCCGGGGTTCATCAGTGGAGCTGGATGGACTCCAGAAATGTATCAGAATATGGCAAGCAAGAAGCTCAAGCTTGTCAACATAGTCCAGGTCATGCTCTTCCGCCGGATCCTCCCATGTCAACAACGGGATTTCAACTTGTGGGATTTCGACCCGGCCCAGCACCAGACTCTGAGCGAGCTCTTCGACACGATGCACAAGGACGTCTGGAGGGTGCTGTTCAAAGGGTGCCGAGGTCCCTCCCTCTCTCACCGAGGACCGCGGGCTAAGCGCGAAGCGCCCTGCAAATCCGGTGAGTTTTGTACATATGGTAGGATTTTTACTTCCCATAGCTTAACCATGCACGGGGTCTGAGCTCCCATGCCTTTGACAGGACTGGGTGGGGGCATCAGAGAAGATTGACTGTTCGGCCCCTCTGCCCGAAGACACTGTGGATGCTCTCCTGTCGGAGATGCTGACTCCGGCTCCTTACAAGGTGCCGGAGAAGACCAAGAAGAAGGCCAAGGGAACCCGAAAGAGTTCCCGGTGCCAGGTGATATCGGACTCATCGTCCGATAACTCCGCGACGCACTCCTCCCCTGAAGACGAGGAGGAAGATGAAGATGCTCCCCCTTCAGTCGGGGGAGACAAGAAAAGGAAGGCCGCCCCGACCGGGGGGGGCAAAGGGTCCAAGAAGGGGAGGACCCTCCTTCCGGACTACTCCACCACCACCGCCGAAGGCGAAGACGAGTGGCTGCTCAGGGCCAAGCCCCTGGCGAAGTCGTGAGTATTCGGATACCAAAGTAACTCATAGCATACCTTTGTCGCACTGCTTCTCCTAACGCCGAATATGATTATGTAGACCGCCCCAAGCCCGTATTGACGTATCTTCGTCGGGCGGCTCCTTGGACTCGTCGGATATGGATAGCGATCCACTTCCGACCGCCACCTCCCCTTGCCCTACGGACAATGCCAAGGTATTGTCTCAAGAGGCACCGGGTCGAGGGGAGACAATCTCGGAGGCGCCTCAAGGCGACCTTCCGGACTCCGGGAGCAGAGGGAGTAAGGCTCCCGAGGGCTCCGAGTTTGGCCCTCAGCCAAACACCGCGCCGGAACCTCCAGTGGTTCCGGACTCAGGCAGGCGGCCTCCTTCCAAAAGGGGCAAGACGCCTATGCCGGTGACCTCTGTCCATCCAGAGGCACCGGACAATCTGCTGGGAGCACTTCGCAGCGCTTCCATCGACGAAGAGCACTACACTATTATGAGTGCGGTGATCCAGAAGGTTCAGTCCGCCAAGAGCGGACTGACTAAAGCTTGTGTCAGCCTTCTAACAGGCTTTGAGGTAAGTATTTGAAATATAGGAAAAATATTACCGCATAGACAGTAGCCCCTGATGCTCTGTTTGGTGTTCAAAAAGAAAAGCCGAATAGAGGATCAACTAATATCTGCAGGAGTCTAATATAAGTATGTCTATATGCGTATGCAGGCTTCGCTGCTGACCTCTGTCGCACTGACTGCGGAGGTCGCCGTACTGAAGCAGGACCTCGAAGGGTCCAAGAAAGAGCTCGGCCTTGCCAAGAGGCAGCTCGAGGAGAACAAAGGTAAGTAATACCTAGTCTATAGATGTGTATATATACAAAAAGGATGCGATAGCAAAATGACAGGATCATCTTTAATTTGCCAGGGGCCACGACCGAGGTGGCAACCCTGAAGCAAGCGCTATCCGAGGCCGAAAACAAAGCGGCCCAGGAGCACACAGAGCGGGAAAAACAAGAGGCATGGGTGGGCGAGGTGTAGAAAGATCTACATGCTCTCGTGACGAAGCACGAGGCGTTGGAGCTTGACTTGAAGATGCGAGAGTCCGAGCTTGCCGCAACCCTTGAGAGTGCAAAGAGTGCCAAGGCTGAAGCCCAAAAGGCCCTCCAGGAGATTGATGCGATGAAGAAGATAGGGGCGGGTAAGGCATTCAATATGCAAAGCAAGCATGTGAAAGTAACTTACTTGTTACTTACCCGAGTCCGGAGCTCTCCAAGAGCATTCGCAGATTTGCCCCGCAGCGTGTCGGATGCCGCACAGTTTTACCAGGCCGAGGAGGGAAGCTCAACGGAGAAGCTGTTCTGGTCTCGGTATACTGGCACTGAACACCCGATGCCTCTGAGCGACCCGCTGAAGCAACTGGTCAAGCTGCACAAGGCGGCCGAACAGGCCATGAAGGGCTTTATAGTCCGGATGTGGCCTGGCGACGCCCTTCCCAACAGCTACTTCGGCCTGGTGAGGCGGCTTGTGGATGCCTGCCCATGGCTGTAAGTCATTAAGCGGTCCGTCTGCATCGAAGGTGCACGCCGGGCTTTCGCCCGTGCGAAGGTGCACTGGGCCAAGATCGACGCCGTGAAGCTGGTGAAGGAAGGGCCGCCGCAGGGCAAGGAGCATCGCCACCCTGAGATGTACTATGAGGGTGTCCTGAAGGGTGCCCGTCTTGTAGCGGACGAGTGTGCGAAAGATGTAATGTTTGAATAAACTTGCTCGTGCAATCCTGTATTATGAAAACTTGTTCATATGCACTATGGAACGCTTGTTTGAATTTAAAATATTGCCTTTTGTTCGGCTGTTTATCAAATCTGAGAGATGGCTAGTCGTCGGCTTCTGCCCCCACGCCATGAGTGTTGGGGTGTTCGGGATAAAACCTGAGCATTCTTGTTCCCATTTTTGGGTCCTTCGAGGGAGGTGCTCAGCACAATGAACAAGGCAATCAGACTATAATGCGTTATCACTCTCACTTAGCCATAGAATTCTATAATTTTAAATTTTGGCGAAGCCCCTAGTATTCGGAAGGCCGAATTCGGGGCGCTATACACGCCTTAAGCCGGACAGGGACGACTCCTTGCTCTAAGCGGCATAAGTCTTTAGGGACTTGAGACCTCTCGAACAGCGACCAGCCTCACGCCTTATCATGACAATCAGTTTTAGCTTTCTCTACTGAGGTGCTTAGCCCAGCAGATCCGGGGCACAATCGCAGTAGTTCTCCCAGTGCTACCTTAGCCGATATAGCGGAACGTAAGGTACCAAAACATGGGAGCCGGGCAAACCCAACTATTGACCCAAGACATGATTCGGAGCTGATGCATATAATGCTATAAGTTCGGGGTGTCGTACTGTCGAAAGTGTTCGGACTTCTCACGCCGTATTATGGGGTATACTTAAGCCCCTAGCGTATTGGCCGTACCAGAGTGTACGGGTGCTAGATGTCATGAATGAACATATATATAAAAAGGAAGAATGCAATAATAGTCTTAATGCTATGCATTGTTTATTCAAAAAGGTGCGTTAGAGTAGAATGATACAAGTAGTGCGATAAGCAAAAAGTAGGACTATTTGACATGTCCCTTCCAAGGGCAAGCTGAGGAATGGTATTAAAGCAAGTATTTCACTCGTTATCGTACTCCACCTGGGGGTTCCGTGGTGTGACGTAGCTTTCTGCCTCCTTGGTTGCTGCATCATGTGTTCGGCAATCATGCTGCTGGACAGGGTTTCCAGAGATTAACGTCCTGAAAGAGAAAAATAACAAAGCGGGAAGCCCCTAGTGCGGTTTAAGCCGCATCTTGGAGCGTGCCGTAGTCGTGCCCCCTTCCCACCTGTGCCCATGGTATTTTTAATGCGTAATTATGTACGCGTGGCACGGACTTCGCCGTTTGGCTGGGACCGGGGTGGGGGCCGCATTGCTATGCGAGCTTGGAACGTGCCAGGCGGTCCTGTTGCCGATTACTCCGGGCACGCTTGAAGGTGTCCGGGTCCTTAATCGCCGAACTAGTGGATTGCCTTAAGGGGCTGCTTTGCGCTTCTGCTGCCAGGGCCACAGTGTGCTCCTCCGTGCGGAGAGAGCGCTCTGTGTTTCCATTGACTGTGATGACCCCCCGAGGTCCTGGCATCTTGAGATTGACATATGCATAATGCAGTACCGCATTGAATCTCGCAAATGTGGTTCGCCCGAGCAGTGCATGGTAGCCACTACGGAACGGGACTATGTCGAAGATTAACTCTTCGCTTCGGAAGTTATCCGGAGATCCGAAGACCACTTCCAGTGTTACTGAGCCTATGCAATGGGCCTCTACACCTGGCATGACGCCTTTAAAGGTCGTTTTTGTGGGTTTGATCCTTGAGGGGTCTATACCCATTTTGCGCACTTTGTCCTGATAAAGCAGGTTCAGGCTGCTGCCGCCATCCATAAGGACTCGAGTGAGGTGAAATCCGTCAATGATTGGGTCTAGGACCAATGCGGCGAATCCGCCATGACGGATACTAGTGGGGTGGTCCCTACGGTCGAAGGTGATCGGACAGGAGGACCATGGGTTGAACTTTGGGGCGACTGGCTCCAATGCATATACGTCCCTGAGCGCGTGCTTCTGCTCCCTCTTGGGGATGTGGGTTGCGTATATCATGTTCACCGTCCGCACTTGTGGGGGGAACCTCTTCTATCCTCCGGTGTTCGGCTGTCGGGGCTCCTCCTTGTCATCGCTATGTGACCCCTTATCTTTGTTTTTGGCATTTAACTTGTCGGCCTGCTTGAATACCCAACAATCCCTGTTGGTGTGGTTGGCTGGCTTGTCGGGGGTGCCGTGTATTTGGCACGAGCGATCGAGTATACGGTCCAAACTGGACGGGCCCAGAGTGCTTCTTTTGAATGGCTTTTTCCGCTGACCGGGTTTAGAGCCTTTGAATCCGGCATTGACTGTCGTATCCTCGGTATTGTCGCTGTTAATGTGGCGCTTATGTTTGTTGCGACATGACCTGCCGTTGCTGTCCTTGGTATCCGAAGTACCATGGTTCTTTGATATGTTATTGCTGCGAGCCAACCAGCTGCCCTCTCCCGCACAAAAGTGGGTCATGAGTGTCGTGAGGGCTGCCATAGATTTCGGCTTTTCCTGGCCAAGGTGCCGGGCGAGCCATTTGTCGCAGATGTTGTGCTTAAAAGCTGCTAGGGCCTCTGCATCCGGACAGTCGACGATTTGATTTTTCTTTGTTAGGAACCATGTCCAGAATTGCCTGGCCGATTCCTCTGGCTGCTGAATTATGTGGCTCAAGTCATCGGCATCTAGTGGTCGCACATAAGTGCCCTGAAAGTTGTTGAGGAATGCGGCTTCCAGATCTTCCCAACAGCCAATGGACTCTGCTGGCAAGCTGTTGGGCCAATGCCGAGCTGGTCCTTTGAGTTTGAATGGGAGGTATTTGATGGCATGTAGGTCATCAACCGCGGGCCATGTGGATGTGCAGGAGGAAATCATCGATCCATACTGCGGGATCTGTTGTACCATCGTATGATTCTATATTTACGGGTTTTAAACCCTCTGGGATTTGATGATCCATTACATCGTCTGTGAAGCATAAGGGGTGTGCGGCGCCTCTGTACTGGGCTATATCGCGATGCAGCTCTAATGAGTTTTGCCCGCTGTGTTCGGCCCGGCCGGACTTACTTTTACTGTATTCGGCGTGACGAATATCGTCTCGCCTAGTGGAGCGCCCTCGTGATCCGTAGATCGATCTTGCATGTTTTGCTTTGTCCTCCAATACGTCTTGCAGGTCTGGCGTATTTCCCCATGCCTTTTTATTTGAATGGCGTTGGGGTGCGGGCTGAGATTTTGGCTGGAATGCTCTCTGTCGCGGCCACGAGGTGGACGATCAGCCGCGTCGTATGCCGGGGATGTAGGTTTCGGTGCTTCCTCCTCCAGTCGGGGTAGCAACCTGCACTTTGGGTAACTCTTGGAGGGGCGCTCGAGTTTATATTCCTTGGTCGCCAGGACTTCAGTCCATCTGTCAGCTAGCAAATCTTGATCAGCTTGAAGCTGCTGCTGCTTTTTCTTAAGGCTATTTGCCGTGGCTATAAGCCGGCGCTTGAAGCGCTCTTGTTCGATTGGGATCCTCTGGCACGACGAATTCTTCATCATCGAGGCTTGCCTCGTCTTCGGAGGCAGGCATGTATTTATCATCCTCTGCCTCTCCATCTGGCGCTCTCTCAGGAGGGCTAGCTTCTCCAACCTCTTGCTCTAAATCTTGCTGGAGGGGATTGTTGTTGTCTTCGGCGCTGTCCGGAGTGCTATTATCTCCGGTGCCAGTATCACCGCTTTTGACTTGGCGGGACTTAGAGCGGCGCCGCTGACGCCGACAGTTGGGTTGCTTCTTGGAGGGGTCATCCTCCGTTGTCCCGTCGCTATTGCCTTCTTTGGGTGTGTCCACCATGTATATGTCATATGATGAGGTGGTTGTCCAGTGCCCTGTGGGTTGTGGTTCCTCTTCGCCTCCCGCATCGTCGTCCATACCGTCGATGTCTTCAGAGTCAAAGTCGAGCATGTCAGTTAAGTCATCGACAGTGGCTACTAAGTGGGTGGTGGGTGGGCGGCGAATTTCTTCGTCATCCGCATCCCAATCCTGTCGGACATAGTTCGGCCAGGACCCTCCTGACAAGGAGAGAGACCTTAATGAATTCAGTATGTCACCGAAGGGCGAGTGCTGAAAAATATCCGCGGAGGTAAACTCCATGATCGGCGCCCAATCGGATTCGACAGGAACGGGCGCAGGCGGTTCGGAGTCCGTGGCCGGAGAAGGATCCGGCAATTTGGCAACACGGCTCTTGCGAAGGGTAAGGTCGATATTTGGCTCGATCGCCGCTGAGGATACGGCCTCCGTGGCGGGGTCTATCCACCCGTCCATGGATGGTGCAACTAGCTCCAAATTAAGGGTTGGAGCGGCTTCCGGTGCGATTTCTTGAACACTGTCTGACGGTAGAGCTAAATCATACTCATCATGACCGCGTGGCGCACAAGGCAGGGGCTCGAATCCGTCGAAGATCAAGTCTCCGCGGATATCGGCCGTGTAGTTTAAGTTTCCAAACCTGACATGGTGGCTAGGGGCGTCACTTTCGATCTGCTCCAGATGGCCAAGCAAGTTGGCCCGTAGTGCGAAGCCGCCGAACACAAAGATCTATCCAGGGAGAAAAGTCTCACCCTGGACTGCATCGCTATCGATGATAGTAGGAGCCATCAAGCCTAACGGCGACGACACAGAGGAACTCTCAATGAAAGCACCAATGTCAGTGTCAAAACTGGCGGATCTCGGGTAGGGGTTCCTGAACTGTGCGTCTAAGGCGGATGGTAACGGGAGGCAGGGGACACGGTGTTTTACCCAGGTTCGGGCCCTCTTGATGGAGGTAAAACCCTACTTCCTGCTCGATTTATTCTTGATGATATGGGTATTACAAGAGTTGATCTACCACGAGATCGGAGAGGCTAAACTCTAGAAGCTAGCCTATGGTATGATTGTATGTTGTCCCACGGACTAAAACCCTCCGGTTTATATAGACACCGGAGGGGGCTAGGCTTACACAAGGTCAGTTACAAAGGAGGAGATATACATATCCGTATTGCCTAGCTTGCCTTCCACGCCAAGTAGAGTCCCATCCAGACACGAGACGAAGTCTTCAATCTTGTATCGTCATAGTCCAACAGTCCGGTCAAAGGATATAGTCCAGCTGTCCGAAGACCCCCTAATCCAGGACTCCCTCAATCATCATCTTCAATATCAATGAAGTAGGATGTAGGCTTTTGCCTCCACCGTGAGGGGCCGAACCTGGGTAAAACCTTGCATCTCTCAATTCTTACCAACCCCTTCAAGCTACTACATGGATGTGTTGGCCTCACGACTAAGTCCTGACATGAAGGACATCTGACGTAACAAATCCACGACACATACGATGCGGGAAAACTAAATGTGTGTGATTCTCTACCTATCGTACATGGTTTATAATCCTGAACTGTTTGTGATGTGCCAGGCATCGTAAAACTCCCCTGCTTGGAATCTGCCTGGAAAGCTCCCGTGCCTGGAATCTACCTAGTTTTAGGTAAAACTACAAAACTCCGACTGCGATAGCAATGCGAGCACAAACGAGTAGCAATGATGAAACGTTTGGGATATTCGAGATATCGGAAATAGTTATATAGGGACAATTGTATGCATCAAGGCTCCCTATCCCCGACGGTTTCTGGGTCATGTGGGAAGGACCCCCTATCGCCCACACTCACTTGGCGACGGTTCCAAATGCCGTCGCGGAAAGGGGTTGAAAACTGTTTGTTTAGCACCGACGCGCACCAGTGAGGGGTTGTGGGTGTAACAATGGTAATGATGTCCTCATCACTCCCACTCACTTATTTCGAGAGAAACTCATTTTCTAGAAAGGATCCATTCTTAGCAATGAATATCTTGCCTTCAGATCTGTGATAGAAGGTGTACCTGAAGGAAGCCCTAGAGGCAATAATAAAGTTGTTGTTTATATTTCCTTATATCATGATTAATGTTTATTATACATGCTATAATTGTATTAACCGGAAACTTAGTACATGTGTGAATACATAGACAAACAGAGTGTCCCTAGTATGCCTCTACTTGACTAGCTCGTTAATCAAAGATGGTTATGTTTCTTGACCATAGACATGTGTTGTCATTTGATGAACGGGGTCACATCATTAAGATAATTATGTTATGGACAAGACCCATCCGTTAGCTTAGCATAATGATCGTTAAGTTTTATTGCTATTGATTTCTTCATGATTTATACATATTCCTGTGACTATGAGATTATGCAACTCCCGAATACCGGAGGAACACCTTGTGTGCTATCAAACATCACAACGTAACTGGGTGATTATAACGATGCTCTACAGGTGTCTCGGAAGGTGTTTGTTGGGTTGGCATAGATCAAGATTAGGATTTGTCACTCTGAGTATCGGAGAGGTATCTCTAGGCCCTCTCGGTAATGCACATCACTATAAGCCTAGCAAGCATTGTGACTAATCAGTTAGTTGCGGGATGATGCATTACGGAACGAGTAAAGAGACTTGCCGGTAACGAGATGGAACTAGGTATTGAGATACCGATGATCGAATCTCGCGCAAGTAACATATCGATGACAAAGGGAACAATGTATGTTATTATGCGGTTTGACTTATAAAGATCTTCGTAGAATATGTAGGAACCAATATGAGCATCCAGGTTCCTCTATTGGTTATTGACCGGAGATGAGTCTCGGTCATGTCTACATAGTTCTCGAACCCGTAGGATCCGCATGCTTAACGTTCTGTGACGATTTGTATTATGAGTTATGTGATTTGATGACCGAAGTTTGTTCGGAGTCCTGGATGAGATCGGGAACATGACGAGGAGTCTTGAAATGGTCGAGATGTAAAGATCGATATACTGGAAGGCTATATTCGGACATCGGAAAGGTTCCGAGTGATTCGGGTATTTTTTGGGGTACGGGAGAGTTACGGGAATTCGTATTGGGCCTTAATGGGCCATACGGGAAAGGAGAGAAAGGCCTCAAGGGTGGCCGCGCCCCTTCCCCATGGACTGGTACGAATTGGACTAGGGAAAGGGGGCGCCCCCTTCCTTCCTTCTCCTTCTCCCTTCCCTTTTTCCTATTCCATGTGGGAGGTGGAATCCTGCTAGGACTAGGAAGTCCTAGTAGGACTCCACACTTTGGGCGCGCCCTATGAGGGCCGGCCTCCTCCTCCCTCCATCCTTTATATACGTGGTGAGGGGCACCCAATAGACACACAAGTTGATCATTGATCCCTAGCAGTGTGCGGTGCCCCCCTCCACCATAATCCGTCTCAGTCATATCGTATCGGTGCTTAGGCGAAGCCCTGTTCTGGTAGCATCATCATCACCGTCATCATGCCCTCATGCTAACGAAGCTCTCCCTCGACACTCTACTGGATTGTGAGTTCGTGGGACGTTATCGAGCCGAACATGTGCAGATCGCGGAGGTGCCGTACTTTCGGTACTAGGATCGATCGATCGTGAAGACATACGACTACATCAACCGTGTTGTCATAACGCTTCCGCTTACGGTCTACGAGGGTACGTAGACAACACTCTTCCCTCTCGTTGCTATGCATCACCATGATCTTGCATGTGCATAGGAATTTTTTTGAAATTACTACGTTCCCCAACAGTGGCATCCAAACCAGGTTTATGCGTAGATGTTATATGCACGAGTAGAACACAAAGGAGTTGTGGGCGTGGGTATATACATATTGCTTGCCGTCACTAGTTGTTTCCTGATTCGGCAGTATTGTTGGATGAAGTGGCCCAGACCGACATTACGTGTACGCTTATGCAAGAATAGTTCTACCTACGTGCTTCGCACACAGGTGGTTGGTGGGTGTCAGTTTCTCCAACTTTAGTTGAATCGAGTGTGGCTATGCCCGGTCCTTGTTGAAGGTTAAAACAGCATATACTTGATGAAAAATCGTTGTGGTTTTGATGCGTAGGTATGTACGGTTCTTGTTAAGCCCGTAGCAGCCACGTAAAACGTGCAACAACAAAGTAGAGGACGTCAAACTTGTTTTTGCAGGGCATGTTGTGATGTGATATGGTCAAGACGTGATGAGATATAAATTGTTGTATGAGATGATCATGTTTTGTTGAAGTTATCGGCAACTGACAGAAGCCTTATGGTTGTCTCTTTATTTCATAAGATGCAAGCGCCAAATAATTGCTTTATTTTATCGCTATGCGATAGCAATAGTTGCAAGAGCAATAGTTGGCGAGGCGACCATGTGACGACACGTTAATAGAGATCAAGATGATGGAGATCATGGTTTCATGTCGGTGATGATAGAGATCATGACGGTACTTCGGAGATGGAGATCAAAGGCGCAAGATGATCATGGCCATATCATGTCACATATTTTGATTGCATGTGATGTTTATCTTTTATACATCTTATTTTGCTTAGTTTGACACTAGCTTTATAAGATGATCCCTTACTAAAATTTCAAGGTATAAGTGTTCTCACTGAGTATGCACCGTTGCGATAGTTCTTCGTGCCGAGACACCACGTGATGATCGGGTGTGATAAGCTCTATGTTCACATACAACGGGTGTAAGCCAGTTTTGCACATGCAGAATACTCGGGTTAAACTTGACGAGCCTAGCATATGCAGATATGGCCTCGGAACACTGGAGACCGAAAGGTTGAGCGTGAATCATATAGTAGATATGATCAACATAGTGATGTTCACCATTGAAAACTACTTCATCTCATGTGATGACCGGACATGGTTTAGTTGATTTGGATCATGTGATCATTTAGATGACTAGCGGGATGTCTATCTAAGTGGGAGTTCTTAGTAATATGATTAATTGAACTTTAATTTATCATGAACTTAGTCCTAATGGTATTTGCATATCTATGTTGTAGATCAATAGCTTGCGATGTAGCTCCCCATTTATTTTTTGATATGTTCCTAGAGAAAAATAAGTTGAAATATAATAGTAGCAATGATGCAGACTGGGTCCGTGATCTGAGGATTATCCTCATTGCTGCACAGAAGAATTATATCCTTGATGCACCGCTAGGTGACAGACCTATTGCAGGAGAAGATGCAGACATTATGAACGTTTGACAAGCTCGGTATGATGACTACTTGATAGTTTAGTGCACCATGCTTTACGGCTTAGAACCGGGACTTCAAAAATGTTTTGAACGCCACGGAGCATATAAGATATTCCAAGAGTTGAAATTGGTATGTCATACTCATGCATGTGTCAAGAGGCATGAGACCTCTAACAGTACTTTGCCTACAAGATGGAGGAGAATAGCTCAATGAGTGAGCATGTGCTCAGAATGTCTGAGCACTACAATCACTTGAATCAAGTGGGAGTTAATCTTCCCGATAAGATAGTGATTGACAAAGTTCTCTAGTCACTATCACCAAGTTACTAGAACTTCGTGATGAACTATAATATGCAAGGGATAACGAAAATAATTCCTAGGCTCTTCGCGATGCTAAAAGCGGCGAAGGTAGAAATCAAAAAAAGCATCAAGTGTTGATGGTTAACAAGACCACTAGTTTCAAGTAAAAGAGCAAGGGAAAGAAAGGGAACTTCAAAGAATAAAGGGAAGCAAGTTGCCACTCCCATGAAGAAGCTCAAAGCTAGACCCAAGCCTGGAACTGGGTGCTTCTACTGCAAAGGAAATGGTCACTGGAAGTGGAACTGCCCTAGATACTTGGCGGATAAGAAGGATGGCAAAGTGAACAAAAGTATATATTTGATATACATGTTATTGATGTGTACTTTACTAGTGTTTATAACAACACCTCAGTATTTGATACTGGTTCAGGTACTAAGAGTAGTAACTCGAAACAGGAGTTGCAAAATAAACAGAGACTAGTTAAGGGCGAGGTGGTGATGTGAGTTGGAAGTGATTCCAAGGTTGATAAGATCACCATCGCACACCCCTTTACTTTCGGGATTAGTGTTGAACCTAAAATAAATGTTATTTTGTGTTTACATTGAGCATGAATATGATTGGATCATGTTTATTGCAATACGGTTATTCATTTAAGTCAAAGAATAATTGTTGTTCTGTTTACATGAATAAAACCTTCTATGGTCATACACTCAAAATAAATGGTTTATTGAATCCCGATCGTAGTGATACACATATTCACAATATTGAAGCCAAAAGATGCAAAGTTAATAATGATAGTGCAACTTATTTGTGGCACTGCCGTTTATGTCATATTGGTGTAAACTGCATGAAGAAACTCCATGCTGATGGGCTTTTGGAATCACTTGATTATGAATCACTTGATGCTTGCGGACCATGCCTCATGGGGAAGATGACTAAGACTCCGTTCTCCGGAACAATGGAGCAAGCAACTGACTTATTGGAAATAATACATACTGATGTATGAGGTCTGATGAGTGTTGAGGCTCGCAGCGGGTATCGTTATTTTCTGACCTTCGCAGATGATTTGAGCAGATATGGGTATATCTACTTGATGAAACATAAGTCTGAAACATTTGAAAAGTTCAAAGATTTTCAGAGTGAAGTAGAGAATCATCATAACAAGAAAAATAAAGTTTCTACGATCTGATCGCAGAGGCAAACATTTGAGTTACGAGTTTGGCCTTTAATTAAAACAATGTGGAATAGTTTCACAAACTCATGCAACCTGGAACACCACAACATAATGGTGTGTCTGAATGTCATAACCGTAGTTTATTGGATATAGTGCAATCTATGATGTGTCTTGCCGATTTAACACTATCGTTTTGGGGTTATGCATTAGAGACAGCTACATTCACGTTAAATAGGGCACCATCTAAATCCGTTGAGACGACACCGTATGAACTATGGTTTGGCAAGAAACCTAAGCTGTCGTTTCTTAAAGTTTGAGGTTGCAATGCTTATGTGAAAAGGTTTCAACATGATAAGGTCAAACCCAAATTGGAGAAGTGCTTCTTCATAGGATACCCAAAAGAAAATGCTGGGTACACCTTCTATCGCAGATCCGAAGGCAAGATCTTTGTTGCTAAGAATGGATCCTTTCTAGAGAAGGAGTTTCTCTCAAAAGAAGTGAGTGGGAGGAAAGTAGAACTTGATGAGGTAATTGTACCTTCTCCCGAATTGGAAAGTAGTTCATCACATAAATCAGTTCCAGTGATTCCTACACCAATTAGTGAATAAGTTAATGATAGTGATCGAAATTTTAGATCAAGTTACTACCGAACCTCGTAGGTCAACCAAAGTACGTTCCACACCAGAGTGGTACGGTAATCCTATTCTGGAGTTCATGTTACTTGACCATGACGAACCTACGAACTATGAGGAAGCAATGATGAGCCCAGATTCAGCGAAATGGCTTGAGGCATTGAAATCTGAGATGGGATCCATGTATGAGAACAAAGTGTGGACTTTGGTTGACTTGCCCGATGATCGGAAAGCCATAGAAAATAAATGGATCTTCAAGAGGAAGACGGACGCTGATAGTAGTGTTACTATCTACAAAGCTAGAGTTGTCGAAAAAGATTTTTGACAAAGTTCAAGGTGTTGACTACGATGAGATTTTCTCACTCGTAGCGATGCTTAAGTCTGTCCGAATCATGTTAGCAAATTGCCACATTTTATGAAATCTGGCAAATGGATGTCAAAACTACATTCCTTAATGGATTTCTTAAATAAGAGTTGTATATGATGCAACAAGAAGGTTTTGTCAATCCTAAAGGTGCTAACAAAGTGTGCAAGCTCCAGTGATCCATCTATGGACTGGTGCAAGCATCTCGGAGTTGGAATATATACTTTGATAAAGTGATCAAAGCATATGGTTTTATACATACTTGCGGTGAAGCCTGTATTTACAAGAAAGTGAGTGAGAGCACTACAGGAATTCTCATAAGTATATGTGAATGACATATTGTTGATTGGAAATAATATAGAATTTTCTGAAAAGCATAAAGGAGTGTTTGAAAAGAGTTTTTCAAAGAAAGACCTCGATGAAGCTACTTACATATTGAGCATCAAGATCTATAGAGATAGATCAAGACGCTTGATATATTTTCAATGAGTACATACCTTGACAAGATTTTGAAGTAGTTCAAAATGGAAAAGTCAAATAAGGTGTTCTTGCCTACGTTGCAAGGTGTGAAGTTGAGTAAAGACTCAAAACCCGACCATGGCAGAAAATAGAAAGAGAACGAAAAGTCATTCCCTATGCCTCAGTCATAGGTTCTATAAAGTATGCTATGATGTGTACCAGACCTATTGTGTACCTCACCATAACTATGGCAAGAGGGTACAATAGTGATCCTGGAGTGGATCACTGGACAACGGTTAAAAATATCCTTAGTGGAATAAGGAAATGTTTCTTGGTTATGGAGGTGACAAAGAGTTCGTCGTAAAGAGTTACGTCGATGCAAGCTTTGACACCGATCTAGATGACTCTAAGTCTCGATCTAGATACATATCGAAAGTGGGAGCAATTAGCTAGAGTAGCTCCGTGCAAAGCATTGTAGACATAGAAAATTTGCAAAATACATACGGCTCTGAATGTGGCAGACCCGTTGACTAAATTTCTCTCACAAGCAAAACATGATCACTCTTTGGGTGTTAATCACATAGCGATAGGAACTATATTATTGACTCTAGTGAACCCTTTGGGTGTTAGTCACATGGAGATGTGAACTGATCACATAAAGATGTGAACTATTGGTGTTAAATCACATGACGATGTGAACTAGATTATTGACTCTACTACAAGTGGGAGACTGAAGGAAATATGCCCTAGAGGCAATAATAAAGTTGTTATTTATATTTCCTTATATCACGATAAATGTTTATTATTCATGCTAGAATTGTATTAACCGAAAACTTAGTACATGCGTGAATACATAGACAAATAGAGTGTCCCTAGTATGCCTCTACTTGACTAGCTCGTTAATCAAAGATGGTTAAGTTTCCTAGCCATGGACATGTGTTGTCATTTGATGAACAAGATCACATCATTAGAGAATGATGTGATGGACAAGACCCATCTGTTAGCTTAGCATAATGATCGTTCAGTTTTATTGCTACTGCTTTCTTCATAACTTATACATGTTCCTCAGACTATGAGATTATGCAACTCCCGAATACCGGAGGAACACCTTGTGTGCTATCAAACGTCACAACGTAACTGGGTGATTATAAAGATGCTCTACAGGTGTCTCTGATGGTGTTTGTTGAGTTGGCATAGATCAAGATTAGGATTTGTCACTCCATGTATCAGAGAGGTATCTCTAGGCCCTCTCGGTAATGCACATCACTATAAGCCTTGCAAGCATTATGACTAATGAGTTAGTTGCGGGATGATGCATTATGGAACGAGTAAAGAGACTTGCCAGTAACGAGATTGAGCTAGGTATTGAGATACCGACCATCAAATCTCGGGCAAGTAACATACCGATGACAAAGGGAACAACGTATGTTGTTATGCGGTTTGACCGATAAAGATCTTCGTAGAATATGTAGGAACCAATATGAGCATCCAGGTTCCACTATTGTTTATTGACCGGAGATGAGTCTCGGTCATGTCTACATAGTTATCGAACCCGTAGGGTCCGCACGCTTAACGTTCTGCGACGATTTGTATTATGAGTTATGTGATTTGATGACCGAAGTTTGTTCGGAGTCCAGGATGAGATCCGGGACATGACGAGGACTCTCGAAATGGTCGAGACGTAAAGATCGATATATTGGAAGGCTATATTCGGACATCGAAAAGGTTCCTAGTGATTCAGGTATTTTTCGGAGTACCGAAGAGTTACGGGAATTCGTATTGGGCCTTAATAGGCCATACGGGAAAGGAGAGAAAGGCCTCAAGGGTGGCCGCTCCCCTTCCCCATGGACTGGTCCGAATTGGACTAGGGAAAAAGGATGCCCCCTTCCTTCCTTCTCCTTCTCCCTTCCCTTTTCATATTCCATGTGGGAGGTGGAATCCTACTAGGAATAGAGAGTCCTAGTAGGACTCCACACTTTGGGCGCGCCCTATGAGGGCCGGTGTCGATGTCAAAACTGGCGGATCTTGGGTAGGGGGTCCCGAACTGTGCGTCTAGGCGGATGGTAACAGGAGGCAAGGGACACGAAGTTTTACCCAGGTTCGGACCCTCTTGATGGAGGTAAAACCCTACGTCCTGCTTGATTGATATTGATGATATGGGTGTTACAAGAGTAGATCTACCATGAGATCAGAGAGGCTAAACCCTAGAAGCTAGCCTACGGTATGATTGTATATTGTGATTGTTGTCCTACGGACTAAAACCCTTCGGTTTATATAGACACCGGAGAGGGTTAGGGTTACACAAGGTCGGTTACAAAGGAGGAGATATCCATATACGTATTGCCTAGCTTGCCGTCCACGCCAAGTAGAGTCCCATCCGGACACGAGACGAAGTCTTCAATCTTGTATCTTCATAGTCTAACAGTCCAGCCAATGGAGATAGTCCGGCTGTCCGGAGACCCCCCTAATCCAGGACTCCCACAGTAGCCCCTGAACCAGGCTTCAATGACGATGAGTCCGGCGCGCAGTTGTCTTCGGCATTGCAAGGCGGGTTCCTTCTCCGAATACATCACAGAAGAATATGAATACGAGGATAGTGTCCGACCCTGCAAAATAAGTTCCACATTTCACCGTAGAGAGAATAATGTCTTCGCAGATCTAATCCGCTAGCTTGTTTTGGCAACATGACGTTACGTCATGGCCCGGTGATCATTCGAACCGTTTCTTTTAACCAGCCCCGCACATAACGCGAGGCAGTTTTTCGACACGTCTTGTCAAAGCAGAGATCGTGTCCCCTTATTACGGGATTCTCATTAATGCGGTTCGTGGGTAACCCAACCGCGTCTAGGACTCCTAGATTATAGGTAAGTCCTAAACGGCTACGGAGAGGACGCTTGCTATTCACCCTCTTTATAAGGGGACAAGGTTTTCGCTTTTTCCCTCCCGTGCTCAACCAAACCCTTCCCCCGCCTCGAGTTCTAACACCCAAAGCTCAGGTTAGGTGCTCCGGACCTTCAACCATGTCTGAATCCAGCCTTCAAGGCCAATGGACGCCCTCTTCCGTTACGGAAGAGGACATTAAGAAGTTGAGGGAGGCCAGATATCTGACCGCCGAGGTTTCGCATCGGCTGCCTGCTAGAGGGCAGGTCGTCCCTACTCCCGAACCCAACGAAAATGTTGTGTTCGTCTCCCACTTCCTCCGAGGTCTAGGCCTCACTCTAGATCCTTTCGTCAGGGGCTTGATGTTCTATTACGGGTTAGATTTCCACGATCTAGCCCCAGACTCCTTCCTTCACATCATGAAATTTATTGTCGTGTGTGAGGCCTTTCTCCGTGTTACCCCTCACTTTGGCCTGTGGCTCAAGACCTTTGAAGTAAAGCCTAAGATGATCGAGGGGCAACAAGCAGCGTGCGGAGGTGCATCAATAGGCAAGATGGCAGGAGCTCCATGCCCGAGAGGTTCCTTTCCAGAGGTGCCTGAATTATGGCAACGGGAGTGGTTTTACATCACGGCTCCCAGAAGTACCAAGTGGGCGGCTGCCCCCGCTTTTCGCTCGGGCCCCCCACCACAACTGATGTCATGGATTAGCAGAGGTCTGAGCTGGGGTCCAGCCAAGGACGTGCCTATACTGCAATGTCGCATCCGAGATCTCTTCGAGGGAGATTTCAATATGGTTGCGGTAATACAAGTTATGCTGGTTCGCCAAGTCCAGCCTTGCAAACGCCGGCCCCTGCGTTTGTGGGAGTTCAACCCAGAGGGACCACGTGCCATTCAAAGTTTCCTCGGCCTGACGCACGAGGAGATGTACAAGTCATTCTTCGGACCTCAAGTGGAATGTCCGGATATCACTGAGGACATGGGCCTGAGCAGTAACCGCGCCGCCGAACAAGTAAGAAATCCTTTAGCCGAACACACTGTCTTCTATTCGAGGTTATTTTTGAGAGTTCTCCTTTTGACCAGCACTGGCTAACGAAGGCGAAGATGATTCGGTGTTTGGCCCCCCTCCCTGAGGGTTTGGAAAATCCGGTACTGGAGAAGATGCTCGAGGTCGCACCTTGCCCGGAGCCCTTGAAGGAAGATACCGAGGAGGATAATACAGGCAAACGCGGGCCCCCATCGCTACCCGCTCCGACCAAGGGAACGAGCCTCTCCATGAAGCAGGACGACCGGGGGAGGAAAAGGATTGCTTCCGAGGATCCGGAAGCCGAAACCTCCAAACGGGAGAAGAAGTCTCCTATAGAAGGTCCTGCCTTGGGGGGTGCTTTTGCCGCACAAAGTCCGCGAGGGGATCAGCCCTCCAACGAGTCGTAAGTGATCCAAAATATTTTAATAGTAAGAGTATGTTGTCTTTTTCCTCTGAGAAAACAACCACCGCATATATCTTGCAATGCGGGCCCCAGCCCCTCTCAAATGAGTTCATCTTCGGGGGATCTTCTTCCGGAGATGATGGAGAGCGAAACGCCTCCCCCGGAGTCCTCCGCTCCAGAAGTGGGCGACCCCGAAGTGTCGTCGCGGAGGGCCTCTCCGGATCCGATGAGGCCGGAAGATAGTCCCGTAGACCCCAGAAGTCCCCAGTGTCCGGATCCCGAAGAGAGCATACGAAAGAGTCCGGCACCGCCTGGTGTGCAGTCGAACATTCTAAGGGAGTTGGTGGGGCGAGCGGCCATCTCAGAAGAGCACCGTATGTTGATGGGTACGGTGATGGAGAGAATCTCGTCCGCTGAAAGCGGATTACATGAAGCCTTTATGAGTCTATTGACGGGCTTTGAGGTATGTGAGGTAATATGTGATAGTATTGCACATGTTAGGTGTGCCCTGTGTAGATAGTAGCCCCTAAGACTCTGGTTGTCGTCGAGAATGGCGGCGAACAGAGGATCATATTCCCAGGCAATAACCAAACTGCCTCTATGTGCAGGTGGTGGAAGCTCCGGTGGCTAGCCGGACTAGGGAGTTTGCCCAATTGAAACGGTAACTGGATGCGGCCGACGCTGACATCGAGCTTGTTAACAAGAGGCTTGACGAGGCACAGGGTAAGTGTTATTATCCGGTGAATGCCACATAGTAAGAGCAGCATAATGTCAGTATCTTTAATATGTTGTGACTGCAGATGGAGCTGCCACCATGGAAGCCTTGCGGGCGGAACTTGCCTGAGCCAAGGAACAAGCGAGGAGTAGTAATGCGGCTGCTTTGAAGGCGGGCGAAGAGTTGAAAGCCACACATTGCGAGAGCTAGGAGAAGATGGACAAGATGGCCGTAGAATTGAAAGACACTGCCGACCGTTGCCGGGTCCTTGAGAAAGAGAACCAAGCGAAGGCAATGGACCTTGAGAAGGCTGCAGCGGCAGACAAAGACACCCGTTCTGCTATGAGAGCAAAGAAGGAGGAGCTATGGGAAGCCGGGGATATTGCGACTAGAAAACCCTTCATGTTACGGAGGAAGTTCGGAGATCCACGGTATACCCCTCTGGATCGGCTGTGGAGCTCGGCAGAAGCGTATATAGATTTGGCGGCGAGCGCTGCCGATGCGGCCAAGTACTTCCAAGGTCAGACAGATCGTGAAGTGGACAAGCTGTTCTGGACGCAATTCTACGTTCCAGAGCATCCGCTTTCATTGACTGACCAGCTAGCCGAATGGGCCAAACTGAATAGGTTATCCGGACTCGCCATGAGGTCTGTTGTGGATCAGCTATGGCCGGAAGGGCCTAAGCCGAACAGCTATTTCAGCTTAGTGCAGCAGCTCCTTGATGCGGTGCCGCACATTAATGTGATGAAGAGGTCGGCGTGCATAGAAGGCTCGCGGATGGCCCTTTCCCATGTTAAAGCATACTGGGCGGAGATGGACGCTACCACCGTTGCGGCGCAGGGTTCGGCCATAGGCCGTGTGGCTGCCGAACACTATTTCGAGGAAGTTCTCAAGGGTGCTCGTTTGATAGAGGCCCAGTGCTCGAAAAATATTATGTTTGAGTGGTATGTATTCTCATTGTAAACATAATGCTTTTATGAAGTTTCTGTAAGGCTGTGTTCATACCTTCGCCTGAAAGTAGTATGATGCCTCCTGTGCGACCGTTTATGTATACATTTGTATAACCTGAAAGATTGCAGCCGTCGGCTTCAACCCCCACGCATATAATGCGGAGGTGCTCGCAAAAAACGCGTGTTCACACTTAACCCAACGTCTTGGTCCTGATAAGGAGGTGATAGCGCAGCGAGCGAGGCAACCGGACTATAATGCTTGAACACTTTCACTTAGCCATAGGAGTTTGACAGTGGGGCTACTAGATAGCCCCTAGTGGCTCCGCACTCTCTCGATCGCGGGGTGCGTATATGCCTGGCTGGAAAACGGCCCTTCGTTAAGGCGGAGGAATTCTAACATTCCGATAGGTCATTGAGTGGTTGACCAGTCTCACGCTATATCATGACAGTCAGTTTTCGGCTTTCTCTACTGAGGCGCTCGTCCGGATGAACCAGGGGACAATCGCAGTAGTTCTCCTGGTGCTACCTTAGTCGGTAAAGCGGAACGTAAGGCACCAAAACACAGGAGCCGGGCAAACCCAACATTTGACCAAAGACAATGATTCGGAGCTAATGCATATAAGGCCGAACTCGCAACACCGAACACTCCCTCAGGTATTCGGTCTTTATGGTATAAACCGGGCCGAAATAGTGCCGCTTGTAAGAATCCCCTTGTGTCCAGGTACGTGCATTATTCTGACGTGGCCACATGCCAAGACGTCAGCATCCTTCTCAATGTCGCTGAGAAGTCAGTGGATATGTATCAACAAGAGACAGTAAAAAAGGTTGACGCAGGGTCTTAATCTAAAAAGAATCCTTGGAGCGGGTCCCTGCTGCACGTCTGCGCCTGTGTCTCCATTGCGCCGTATCCTGGACTGGTGTAGCACGATGATCATCCATAAAAGAGAGGAGCTGAGGTGAAAAAATCGGTCGTGCAAAAAGATAGTTTTTTAAAGAAATCATTTATAATTCTAGGTAAGTAAGAATCACCGCTTGTCTGCACACATTGAGCCCCTTGTATTTGTAATAGGGGTGTGATCATTGATCCGGTATAAATTGCATATGGCTGCGCCGGACTCGTCTAGTCGTGTCCAAGGTCGTGACGACCTGCTAAATGCTTTAGCTAGTGAGGCGAAGTGTGCGGCTGCCAGGGCAGTCGCACGCTCTTCGGCGTGCAGAGATCGCTTAAACTTCCGTTCACTATAATGATGCCACGTGGACCGGGCATCTTGAGTGTGAGGGAAGCGTAGTGTGGTATTGCATTAAAGCGAGCGAAAGCTTCGCATTTGAGTAGTGCTTGATAGCCACTTTGGAACGGAGCGATGTGGAAGGTTAGATGTTCGCTACGGAAGTTATCGGGGAGGCCGAATATAACTTTTAGTAGCAGGGAGCCCGTGCAATGAGCCCCTGGGCCTGGCGTTACTCCTTTAAAGGTAATATTGCTACGGCGAATTTTTGTTGGGTCTATCCCCATTTCGCGGATTGTATCCTGGTAAATCAGATTTAGACTACTGCCACCGTCCATCATGACTCGTGCGAAGTGGTATCCGTCAATTATTGGGTCTAATACCAGGGCAGCCCATCCTTCACGCCGGATACTTGCTGAGTAATCATGATGGTCGAAAGTGATTGGTTGAGACGACCAGTGGCAGGACTCCGCGGTGATAGTGGGAGTGCCATTTTGTTTCTCCCATTGATCACGTGTAACACGTTTACTGTTTTGACTTCTGGTGGAAATTTCTTTTGTTCCCCAGCGTCTCCCTTGGGAGGCTCATCCTCATCTTCGCTTGGTGTATCCTCCCCCTTGTATTTGGCGTTGAGCTTGCTGGACTGCTTGAAGACCCAACATTCTCTGTGGGTATGATTGGCTGGTTTGACAGGGTGCTATGGACCTGACATATTTGGTCCAGAATTTTGTTCAGGCTGGACAGTTCGTCTCTGCCGCCTTTAGAGGGCGGCTTCTGACCTGGCCGAGAGCTTTTGAATCCGGCATTTACTGTCGTGCTCTTCGTGTTGTCTCCTTTGTTCCGGCGTTTGTTATTGTTGTTGCACCGTGATTTCCCGTTTCCATCTCTAACTTTGGATGTACTGGGGTCGCTGGTGCTGCATCTGGCTAGCCAGCTGTCCTCACCCGCGCAAAAGCGGGTCATGAGGCTTGTTAATGCTGCCATCGTTCTCGGCTTTTCTTGGCCGAGGTATCTGGCGAGCCATTCATCACGGACGCTATGTTTAAACGCTGCCAAGGCTTAAGTGTCCGGACAGTCGACAATTTGGTTCTTTTTAGTAAGGAACATGTTCCAAAGTTTTCGAGTTGACTCTCCGGGCTGTTGAGTTATATGGCTCAAATCATCCGCGTCCGGAGGTCGGACATAAGTTCCTTGAAAATTTGCCCGAAAAGCGTCTTCAAGCTCTTCCCAACTTCCAATGAAGTTTTCAGGGAGGCCTTTAAGCCAGTGGCGGGCTGGCCCTTTGAGCTTGAGGGGTAAGTACTTGATGGCGTGGAGGTCATCTCCTCGAGCCATATGGATATGGAGGATATAATCCTCAATCCAGACCCCAGGGTCTGTTGTTCCGTCGTATGCCTCTATGTTTACGGGTTTGAATCCCTCTGGAAATTCATGGTCCATCACCTCATCGGTGAAACATAGGGGGTGTGCTGCACCCCTGTATCTGGGTGTGCCGCGTTGTTCGGATGTTTGTTGTGGTACATTGTAAGCTGGGGCGCGCTTGCATGGTCCATAGATGGATCTGGTTGCGCTATCCTTTTGATGCGAGCCCTCGCGTGGATCGCGTATTGGCTTGTGAGTGGTGTTGTTTGCCGCTTGATGTTGGCCGTGAGGTCGTCTATCCGGCCAGGTGGTCGTTTTGATTTTTGGTTGTGAGGGGTCTGAGGCCTCCTCATCGAATTCAGGTAGCAACTTTCGCTTTGGGTAGCTCTTGGTGGGGCGATTGTCGCCGTACTTCGCTGCTGTGTTGCGTACTTTACTCCATCTGATTTGGAGTGTGTCCTGCGCAGCCTTGAGCCTTTGCTTCTGATTTTTTTAGACTCCTCGCGGTGGCAACAAGCCTTTGACGGGCATTCTGCTGCTCCGGGTGCCTGTCCGGTGTTGTGTCATCCGGACTATTATCTTTGACAGAATTGGTTTGTTCGGTTTGATTCTCCGTATTGTCGTGGTCCGGCAGTGGTTCACCCTGCTCCAACGCTGGGTCTGTGTGATCGTTACTTCTGGCGAGGCGGGATTTGGGGCGACACTTGCGCCGCCGCTTTGACTGCTTCTCGAGGGAACAAGCCTTCGGTGCGTCCTTTCGTTCCTCGTCGTCGTCTTTTGGTGTATCCACCATGTATACGTCATATGATGAAGTGGACGTCCAGCGCCCTATGGGCGGTGGTTCATCTTCGCCTCCCGCATCATTGTCCATACTGTCGATGTCTTCGGAGTCGAAGTCGAGCATGTCGGTTAAATCATCGACAGTGGCTACAAAGTGGGTGGTGGGTGGGCGTCGAATTTCTTCATCGTCCGCATCCCAATCTTGTTGGCCACAATCCGGCCATGGCTCTCCAGACAAAGAGAGAGACCTTAGTGAATTCAGAATGTCGCCAAAGGGCGAGTGCTGAAAGGTATCTGCGGCAGTGAATTCCCTGATCAGTGCCCACTCGGATTCGATTGGCAGGGGCGCGGATGGTTCGGGGTCCTGAAGAGAGTCCGGCATCTTGGAGTCACGGGCTGCACGGAGGATTATGCCGGTGTTTGGCTCGATCCCCGTCGAGACTGCAGCCCCTGAGGCGGTGTCTAGCCACCCGTCCTCGATTGGCGCAGTTGGCTCCGAGCTAAGGGTCGGAGCTGGTGTGGGCGCGGCCTCTGGAGTACCGTCCAGTAGCAAAGCTAGGTCATGCCCCTCGAGACAGTTCGGCGCGCCCGGCTGTGGCTCGAATCCGTCGAAGATCAAGTCTCCGCGGATGTCGGCCGTGTAGTTTAAACTTCCAAATCTGACCTGATGGCCAAGGGCGTAGCTTTCAATCTGCTCCAGATGGCCATGCGAATTAGCCCGCAGTGCAAAGCCGCCGAATACGAAGATTTGTCCGGGGAGAAAAGTCTCACCCTGGACGGCATCGCTATCGATGATAGTAGGAGCCATCAAGCCTAACGGTGACGACACAGAGGAACTCTCAATGAAACCACCAATGTCGGTGTCAAAACCGGCGGATCTCGGGTAGGGGGTCCCGAACTGTGCGTCTTGGCCGGATGGTAACAGGAGGCAAGGGACACGAAGTTTTACCCAGGTTCGGGCCCTCTTGATGGAGGTAAAACCCTACGTCCTGCTTGATTGATATTGATGATATAGGTGTTACAAGAGTAGATCTACCACGAGATCAGAGAGGCTAAACCCTAGAAGCTAGCCTATGGTATGATTGTATATTGTGATTGTTGTCCTACGGACTAAAACCCTTCGGTTTATATAGACACCGGAGAGGGTTAGGGTTACACAAGGTCGGTTACAAAGGAGGAGATATCCATATACATATTGCCTAGCTTGCCTTCCACGCCAAGTAGAGTCCCATCCGAACACGAGACGAAGTCTTCAATCTTGTATCTTCATAGTCTAACAGTTCGGCCAATGGAGATAGTCCGGCTATCCGGAGACCCCCCTAATCCAGGACTCCCACAGCCGGCCTCTTCCTCCCTCCATCCTTTGTATACGTGGCCAGGAGGCACCCCATAGACACACAAGTTGATCATTGATCCCTTAGCCGTGTGCGGTGCCCCCCTCCACCATAATCCACCTCGGTCATATCATAGCAGTGCTTAGGCGAAGCCCTATTCCAGTAGCATCATCATCACCATCATCATGCCGTCGTGCTGACAAAGCTCTCCCTCGACACTCTGCTGGATCGTGAGTTCGCGGGACGTCACCGAGCCAAACATGTGCAGATCACGGAGGTGTCGTACTTTCGGTACTAGGATCGGTCGATCGTGAATACGTATGACTACATCAACCGTGTTGTCATAACGCTTCCGCTTACGATCTACGAGGGTGCGTAGACAACACTCTTCCCTCTCGTTGCTATGCATCACCATGATCTTGCGTGTGTGTAGGATTTATTTTGAAATTACTGCGTTCCCCAACAGTACCCAACAGTTTCCTTTGGGTGTCCTATGAAGACGCATTTCTCCGTTTTGGGTTCGAGCTTATCAGGTTGAAACTTTTTCACATAAGCATCGCAGCCTCAAACTTTAAGAAACGACAACTTAGGTTTCTTGCCAAACCACAGTTCATATGGTGTGGTCTCAACGGATTTAGATGATGCCCTATTTTACGTGAATGCATCCGTCTCTAAAGCATAACCCCCAAACGATAGCGGTAAACCGATAAGAGACATCATAGATCGCACCATATCTAATAAAGTACGGTTACGACATTTGGACACACCATTACGCTGTGGTGTTCCAGGTGGCGTGAGTTGCGAAAATATTCCACATTGTTTCAAATGTAGACCAAACTCATAACTCAAATATTCGCCTCAACAACCAGATCGTAGAAACTTTATTTTCTTGTAACGATGATTTTCCACTTCACTCTGAAATTCTTTGAACTTTTCAAATGTTTCAGACTTATGTTTCATTAAGTAGATATACCCATATCTGCTCAAATCATCTGTGAAGGTCAGAAAATAACGATACCTGCCGCGAGCCTCAACACTTATTGGACCGCATACATCAGTATGTATTATTTCCAATAAGTCAGTGGCCCGCTCCATTGTTCCATAGAACGGAGTCTTAGTCATCTTACCCATGAGGCATGGTTCGCAAGTATCTAGTGATTGATAATCAAGTGATTCCAAAAGCCCATCAGCATGGAGTTTCTTCATGCGTTTTACACCAATATGACCTAAACGGCAGTGCCACAAATAAGTTGCACTATCATTATTAACTTTGCATCGTTTGGCTTCAATAGTATGAATATGTGTATCACTACGATTGAGATTCAACAAAAATAGACCACCCATCAAGGGTGCATGACCATAAAAGATATTACTCATATAAATAGAACAACCATTATTCTCTGATTTAAGTGAATAACCGTCTCGCATCAAACAAGATCCAGATATAATGTTCATGCTCAACACTGGCACCAAATAACAATTATTCAGGTCTAAAACTAATCCCGAAGGTAGATGTAGAGGTAGCGTGCCGACGGCGATCACATTGACCTTGGAACCATTTTCGACGCACATCGTCACCTCGTCCTTAGTCAATCTTCGTTTAATCCGTAGCCCCTGTTTAGAGTTGCAAATATGAGCAACAGTACCAGTATCAAATACCCAGGCGCTACTACGAGCATTACTAAGGTACGCATCAATAACATGTATGTCAAATATACCTTTCACTTTGCCATCCTTCTTATCCTCCAAATACTTCGGGCAGTTCCGCTTCCAGTGACCATTCCCTTTGAAGTAGAAGCACTCAGTTTCAGGCTTAGGTCCACACTTGGGCTTCTTCCCTTGAGCAGCAACTTGCTTGTTGTTCTTCTTGAAGTTCCCCTTCTTGCCTTTGCCCTTTTTCTTGAAACTAGTGGCCTTGTTAACCATCAACACTTGATGCTCCTTCTTGATTTCTACCTCCACGACCTTTAGCATTACAAAGAGCTCGGGAATTGTCTTTTCCATCCCTTGCATATTATAGTTCATCACGAAGCCTTTATAGCTTGGTGGCAGTGATTGAAGAACTCTGTCAATGACACTATCATCAGGAAGATTAACTCCCAGCTGAGTCAAGTGGTTATGGTACCCAGACATTCTGAGTATATGTTCACTGACAGAACTGTTCTCCTCCATCTTGCAACTATAGAACTTGTTGGATACTTCATATCTCTCAACTCGGGCATTTGCTCGAAATATTAACTTCAACTCCTGGAACATCTCATATGCTCCATGACGTTCAAAACGTCTTTGAAGTCCCGATTCTAAGTCGTAAAGCATGGCACACTAAACTATTGAGTAGTCATCACCTTTAGTCTGCCAGACATTCATAACGGCTGGAGTTGCTCCTGCAGCGGGTCTTGCACCTAGCGGTGCTTCCAGGACGTAATTCTTCTGTGCAGCAATGAGGATAATCCTCAAGTTACGGACCCATTCCGTGTAGTTGCTACCATCTTCTTTCAACTTAGCTTTCTCTAGGAATGCATTAAAATTCAAGGGAACGGTAGCACGGGCAATTGATCTACAATAACATAGATATGCAAAAACTATCAGGACTAAGTTCATGATAAATTAAAGTTCAATTAATCATATTACTTAAGAACTCCCACTTAGATAGACATCCCTCTAGTCATCTAAATGATCACGTGATCCATATCAACTAAACCATGTCCGATCATCACGTGAGATGGAGTAGTTTTCAATGGTGAACATCTCTATGTTGATCATATCTACTATATGATTCACGTTCGACCTTTCGGTCTCAGTGTTCCGAGGCCATATCTGCATATGCTAGGCTCGTCAAGTTTAACCCGATTATTCCGCATGTGCAAAACTGGCTTGCACCCGTTGTATGTGAACGTAGAGCTTATCACACCCGATCATCACGTGGTGTCTCGGCATGACAAACTGTAGCAACGGTGCATACTCAGGAAGAACACTTATACATTGAAATTTAGCGAGGGATCATCTTATAATGCTACCGCCGTACTAAGCAAAATAAGACGCATAAAAGATGAACATCACTTGCAATCAAAATATGTGACATGATATGGCCATCATCATCTTGTGCCTTTGATCTCCATCTCCAAATCACCATCATGATCTCCATTGTCACCGGCTTGACACCTTAATCTCCATCGTAGCGTCGTTATCGTCTCGCCAACTATTGCTTCTATGACTATCGCTACCATTTAGTGATAAGGTAAAGCAATTACACGGCGATTGCATTTCATACAATAAAGCGACAACCATAAAGCTCCTACCAGTTGCTGATAACTTTTACAAAACATGATCATCTCATACAGAAATTTATATCTCATCATGTCTTGATCATATCACATCACAACATGCCCTGCAAAAACAAGTTAGACGTCCTCTACTTTGTTGTTGCAAGTTTTACATGGCTGCTACGGCTTCTAGCAAGAACCGTTCTTACCTACGCATCAAAACCACAACAATTTTTCATCAAGTGTGTTGTTTTAACCTTCAACAAGGATCGGCCGTAGTCAAATTCGATTCAACTTAAGTTGGAGACACAGACACCCGCCAGCCACCTGTGTGCAAAAGCACGTCGATAGAACCGGTCTCATGAACGTGGTCATGTAATGTTGGTCCGGGCCGCTTCATCCAACAATAACACCGAATCAAAATAAGACGTTGGTGGTAAGCAGTATGACTATTATCGCCCACAAGTCTTTGTGTTCTACTTGTGCATATCATCTATGCATAGACCTAGCTCTGATACCACTGTTAGGGAACACAACATGCAATTTCAAAAAAAATCCTACGATCACGCAACATCTATCTAGGAGATGCATAGCAATGAGAGGGGGAGAGTGTGTCCACGTACCCTTGTAGACCGAAAGCGGGAGCGTTAGGTTAATGCGGTTGATGTAGTCGAACATCTTCGTGATCCAACCGGTCTAGTACCGAACGTACGGCACCTCCGAGTTCAGCACACGTTCAGCTCGATGATGTCCCTCGAACTCTTGATCCAGTAGAGGGTCGAGGGAGAATTTTGTCAGCACAACAGCATGGTGACAGTGATGGTGATGTGATCCGCCGAGGGCTTCGCCTAAGCACTATGACATTATGGCCGGAGGAGTAAAGTGTGGAGGGGGGCACCGCACATGGCTAAGAGAACAATTGATGTGCCTTTGGCGTGCCCCCCGTCCCCGTATATAAAGGAGGGGAGGAGGAGGCCGGCCAGGAGGGGGCGCGCCAAGGGGGGGTCCTACTAGGACTCCTAGTCCTAGTAGGATTCTGCCCCCCTCTTTTACTTTCTCCACCGAAGGGAAAAGGAAGGAGAGGGAGACAGAGAGGAAAGGGGGACCGCGCCCCCTCCTCC